>NC_061509.1:207158698-207203432 GCF_022539505.1 Lolium rigidum
TGTTCATTATCCAATTGTTTAAAATTCATTATGCTACTCCTCAAAGATATAATTTTAGCAGGGGGATAATATCTACCAATAAAAGCATCCTTGCATTTAGTCCATGAATCAATACTATTCTTAGGCGAGAGATAGCAACCAATCTTTAGCTCTTCCTCTTAATGAGAAAGGAAACAATTTTAGTTTTATAATGTCACCATCTACATCTTTATACTTTTGCATTTCACATAGTTCAACAAAATTATTGAGATGGGCAGCAGCATCATCAGAACTAACACCAGAAAATTGCTCTCGCATAACAAGATTAAGTAAAGCAGGTTTAATTTCAAAGAATTCCGTTGTAGTAGCAGGTGGAGCAATAGGTGTGCATAAGAAATCATTATTATTTGTGCTAGTGAAGTCACACAACTTAGTATTTTCGGGGTTGGCCATTTTAGCAGTAGTAAATAAAGCAAACTAGATAAAGTAAATGCAAGTATACTAATTTTTTTGTGTTTTTGATATAGCAAACAAGACGAGTAAATAAAGTAAAGCTAGCAACTAATTTTTTTTGTGTTTTGATATAAGTGCAGCAAACAAAGTAGTAAATAAAATAAAGCAAGACAAAAACAAAGTAAAGAGATTGAGAAGTGGAGACTCCCCTTGCAGCGTGTCTTGATCTCCCCGGCAACGGCGCCAGAAAATATGCTTGATGGCGTGTATTTCACACGTTCGTTGGGCAACCCCAAGAGGAAGGTATGACGCGCACAGCAGCAAGTTTTCCCTCAGAAAGAAACCAAGGTTTATCGAACCAGGAGGAGCCAAGAAGCACGTTGAAGGTTGATGGCGGCGGGATGTAGTGCGGCGCAACACCGGGGATTCCGGCGCCAACGTGGAACCTGCACAACACAACCAAAGTACTTTGCCCCAACGAAACGGTGAGGTTGTCAATCTCACCGACTTGCTGTAACAAAGGATTAACCGAATTGTGTGGAAGATGATTGTTTGCGAGAGAAAACGGTAAAAACAAGTATTGCGACGATTTGTATTTCAGTATTAAAAGAATGGACCGGGGTCCACAGTTCACTAGAGGTGTCTCTCCCATAAGATAAAAGCATGTTGGGTGAACAAATTACGGTCGGGCAATTGACAAATAGAGAGGGCATAACAATGCACATACATGTCATGATAAGTACGGTGAGATTTAATTGGGCATTACGACAAAGTACATAGACCGCCATCCAAGCTGCATCTATGCCTAAAAAGTCCACCTTCGGGTTATCGTCCGAACCCCTTCCGGTATTAAGTTGCAAAGCAACGGACAATTGCATTAAGTATGGTGCGTAATGTAATCAATAACTACATCCTCGGACATAGCATCAATGTTTTATCCCTAGTGGCAACAGACACAACACAACCTTAGAACTTTCTCATCACTTGTCCCGGTGTCAATGCGGGCATGAACCCACTATCGAGCATAAATACTCCCTCTTGGAGTTACTAGCATCAACTTGGCCGAGCCTCTAATAATAACGGAGAGCATGCAAGATCATAAACAACACATATGCAATAACTTGATAATTAACATAACATGGTATTCTCTATCCATCGGATCCCGACAAACACAACATAGAGTATTACAGATCTTGATCATGTTAGGCAGCTCACAAGATCCAACAATGAAGCACAATGAGGAGAAGACAACCATCTAGCTACTGCTATGGACCCATAGTCCAGGGGTGAACTACTCACTCATCACTCCGGAGGCGACCATGGCGGTGTAGAGTCCTCCGGGAGATGAATGCCCTCTCCGGCAGGGTGCCGGAGGAGATCTCCGAATCCCCCGAGATGGGATTGGCGGCGGCGGCGTCTCGGTAAGGTTTTCCGTATCGTGGTTTTTCGCATCGGGGGTTTCGCGACGGAGGCTTTAAGTAGGCGGAAGGACGAGTCGGAGGGCCGACGAGGGGCCCACACCACGGGGCGGCGCGGGCCCCCTTGGCCGCGCCGCCTTGTGGTCCGGCCACCTCGTGGCCCCACTTCGTATGTTCTTCGGTCTTCTGGAAGGTTCGTGGCGAAATAGGCCCCCGGGTCTTGATTTCGTCCAATTCCGAGAATATTTCGTTACTAGGATTTACTGAAACCAAAAACAGCGGAAAACGACAAGCGGCACTTCGGCATCTTGTTAATAGGTTAGTTCCAGAAAATGCACGAATATGACATAAAGTGTGCATAAAACATGTAGGTATCATCAATAATATGGCATGGAACATAAGAAATTATCGATACGTCGGAGACGTATCACCGAGTTATGGCATATCCCAGGTTACCGCCGGCGCCTACCTGTGCGTTTGCCAGCGGTAGGGCCAGTTACCACCGGCACCTATGGCCCACAAACGCCGGCGGTAAGTGCAGGATGGGTGGCCCACTCAGCCACTCGTTACCCCCGGCATTTTCACTTCCGGGTTCGCCGGCGGTACAGCCCGCTACCCCCGGCGCTTTTGGCACAAAACGCCGGCGGTAAGTGCAGGCTGGGTGGCCCGCCCAGCCACTCGTTACCCCCGGCATTTTGCTTTCCGTGTTCGCCGGCGGTAAAGCCCGCACCCCCGGCGCCTTGCACTCGCCGGCGGTAGGTTTAGGCCACCCTGGAAGGTCTTACCACCGGCATTTTCAAACCGTACTCGCCGGCGGTAAGGAGTGCTGCTATAAGCCTCTCCCTAGTAGACAGTCAAAGGAGCCACACGCAGCACCGAGGTTGGTGAAGCAGGGGACCCTGGCGAAGATGCAGGCAGCACAACGGTCCCCGTGGAAGAGTCAGATGCAACAGCAACAACTGTCCCCGTGGAAGAGTCAGATGCAACCTCTACAACCGTCTTCGTGGTAGATGAGATCCAACCTCGGCCGGCGACAAAGTAATGGCCTACAATTGATTCTTTTAGATCCTCCTGTGTACCCAAAAGATCTAGATCTAAGGCTAGGGTTTGCTGAAGCATACAACAACCGGAGTGATCAACGCAGAGGAAAAAGGGTGGATGAGCTCGAAATTGGGGAAATGGGGGATTTAGATTTGGCGGTGAGAACACCGCCCTATATACGATGGCAAAATTTTGAGCGTGCTAACCGAATTCATCCCACCGAGTTTTTGATGTTCCGCGCGAGCTCACGCCATCTCCCCTTGGTGGCTCTGCGAGAACTCGGCGTTGTTGATTTGTGCGGAGATGAGAGTGGCTCGCTGAAAACGGCCAATCCGGACATTACTCCAAGACCTGACCCGAGGTTGCTTTAAGAACCGTGGAGGAGCCCAGAAAACCAAACTGAGCCAAAAATTACGCCCCCATGCGAACCAAGAGGAGCCCAGACTACCAAACGTGAACGTGGCCTAAAACTCGGTCGATTGGTCAAGAAGTAATAGATGTCGTTGCCTCCCTCGCCTTGTGTGTCTGCCTGACGATCCATCTCGTCTCGTCGCCCTAATCTCCGTTGCACTCCATCCGTTCACAAATAAGTGTACTTCTAGCTTTTGTACCAAGGCAAACATTTTAAGTTTTGACCAACCGTGAAAAAAATATAGCAACATATATAATGAGATTTTTGTATAATTTGAAACTGCATTTTAAAACGAATCTCGAAATACTAAATTAGTGTCATAACTGGTACTACTTTTCTCTATATATTTGGTCAAAGTTTAAAGAGTTCGAACGCAATGAACAATCATGTCTACAGTCGTTGAGTCCATGGCCATTGGATCAGACCAAGTGGCCCGTCTGCAACTGTTCACCGTTGAGGCGCCCACCTTGAAACTTGCGACTGGTCCTGCTCTATCTAACAACTACTAGTGCACGGAAGGATGGCCGCCACGCAGCTCGGTTCGGTTGGGGCACGCCGACTTCACGAGTCCCTGTCCTCGAGTGTGCCACATGGACAGTGTGACATGGGGTTTTTCACTTTTCAGTACAGTTCAGTGCATTCGTGCAAACTGCAAACCCAATTGGGATTTATTATCATCCAAAGCGTGTCCATTGCATTAGTTAGATCATCTCCAACGGCCCATCTTAAATAGTTGCATACAACAACAACGACACCCACGGTACTTCCCTAAGCTAAGAGCATCTCCACCAGCGGTTTCCATAGCGGCTCCGATAGTGTTTTAGGGGCCGACAGCGAAAATGGGTTCGCAGCGGTGCGCCCCAAACGGCGCCGCCTAGTTTTCGAGCCCAATAGAATCGCCGGCAACTCCGTGCCGGTCCTTTGGTGAAGGGCGCGAATATAGCGCGTCGGCGCCTCGCGGCACGTCAGAAAACGAGCGTGGGCTCCGCCCGGCAGCCAGAGACACTAATTTCCCGCCTCCTACCCACGCCCGAACTGACTCTCACCCCTCTAGATCGCCACCGTGGCCGTCGCCTCCGCGCCCCCTGCTTGCAATAGACACCGATGCATGTCTAGGAACCACCGTCCATCGACACGGCCGCCACCCCCTCGACCGGCGGCTACTGTTTCGCCCGGAACAGAGCTCGCCGCCACCGCAGCACAACCGCCCCGCCCGCAAGGTGTTCGTCCGATTGTCGCGATGGATAACTACGACGAGATGATGGTGCAGTTGTTCACGGAGGAGCAGAATGCTCAGGCTGTTCGGCGGCAACAGCGGAAGCTGATTCTGAAGAGCATGTTGCGCGTTTGCCATCCTTTCTTCGTCGTGCCTCGGTGCGGCGGCTCAAAGCCAGACAAGAGGAGGAACATCAACCGGCATCGTCAAGCCGGCGCAATGCTGCTTGACGCCGACTACTTCAACGACAACGCGAGTCATTCGCCGAAGGAATTTCAGCGCCGATTTAGGATGAACAAGGAGTTGTTCTTGAAGATTGTCCACGGCGTCAGGGAGTACGACAAGTACTTCATGGCCAAGCAAGATTGCACAGGTTTGTGGGGCTTCACCTCAATTCAGAAGTGCACTGCTGCAATGCGCTGTCTTGCATACGGAGCTCCTCTAGATACAACCAATGACTACCTACGGATGGCAGAGTCGACATGTACAGAGACTCTCTATAGGTTTTGCCGAGCCGTCATAGCGGTGTTTGCTAAAGACTATTTGAGAGCACCAAGAGAAGATGATACAGTTGGGATCCTGCAAAAAAATGCAGCAAGAGGATTTCCTAAGATCCTCAGAAGCATTGACTGTATGCATTGGGGCTGGAAGAATTGTTCTTTTGCTTGGCAGTGGATCTACAAGGTGGCAGACCATGAGCTTTGGATTTGGCATGAATGTTTTGGCATGGAAGGAATAAACAATGATATCAACGTGTTGCAGCGCTCTCCGGTGTTTGCCAGGCTAGCTGAGAGACAAGCTCCTGCCGTGAACTTTGAGGTAAACGGCCACACATACAACAAGGGGTACTATCAAGCTGATGGTATCTACACGACGCATGCTACATTTCTGAAGAAAATTCCCTCATCGGCAAACGAGATGGAAGCTTATTTTGCAACATGCCAGGAAGCAGCACACAAGGATGTTGAGCGTGCTTTTGGGGTGTTTCAGCAGCTTTTCGCCATTGTCAGGTACCCTGCTCTCACTTGGTCTGAGTCTTAGATGTGGGAGGTGATGAACGCCTGTGTGATCATGCACAAAATGATCATTGAGAGCGAACGCGACACACCTGTGCAGGTGTTATCACCAGAATTTGACCGGATCAGAGGTGGGCCGCGATCAAGATGGGCTTGAAGAATATACACGGAAGAAATACATGAATCGGCCTTGTATATAAAGTTTGGGCTAGTTTGCCCGTGTATCTGTAAATATAGTAGGATACGTGTCGGTTAGATAGAATTTGGCTCGTGCACGGTTGGGTTTATTCCCACGTTAGAAAGTCTACGGACTATAAATATGTATCTAGGGTTATTGAGAAAAACAACAATCACGTTCATCACAAACCAATCTAGGCGCATCGCCAACCCCTTGTTTCGAGGGTTTCTTCCGGGTAAGCATCATGCTGCCTAGATCGCATCTTGCGATCTAGGCGATACACGTTTATTCGCTGTTCATGCGTTGCTCGTGCTGAAGCCTTGTTGATGGCGAGCAACGTAGTTATCATAGATGTGTTAGGGTTAGCATTGTTTCATCGTATCATATGCTTTCGTCGATGCAACCCTTAGACGTCTAGCCGCCCTTACACCTATCTTAGGTGTAAGGGCGGCACCTCGCTTGATCATTATTTAGTAGATCCGATCCGTTATGATTGCTCCTTGTTCTTCAAGGATTAGTTTAATATTCGCATAGTTAGGCCTTGCAAACGGGTTGAAGGATCCGAGTAGCACGTAGGGTGTAGTTTGCTAGCCCTAGATGAGATGTTCCGGGGATCAACTTCATGTTGGTTTTTAGGCCTTGTCTAGGGTCGGTTTATGATCACCGTGCGTGGCTGCCAGGCTCAATCACGCGTAGGATGTTCCGATTATGTGGTGAAAACCCTAAATCGTCGTAGGTCGTTTTAGCTTTATATTGATCAAGCAGGACCACCATTGATCGTATACCTCATACGGATCATGGGTGGATCGGCTCCTTGAGCCGATTCACAGGACAGCCTGAGAGCCGATCGAGGCTCGTATTTAATGTTTACGTGTATGCCATGCAGAAACTAAGCGAAGCAAATCCATCACCTTCCCGACCGGGTATAGGTCGGGTGGCACGCCCTTGCACCAGCATCGGACGTGCGTGCCGAGTCTTTGCGGGCCGTCGCTCGAGGGACCAGGGGCCAGCCGCAGTCCTGGGAGCCTCCCGGCTCTACTCGTGTTGCCCGTCGCTGCTCGCCGGTGGGTTTCCGACCGCAACACATTTCGGCACGCCCGGTGGGACAGTCTTCGACATCAACTGCGTCGCCATCTACATCTGAGATGGCGGAAGGAACTCCAGTCACGTACGAAGACCTGACTGAGGAGCTCAAGAACAAGTATGACGAGGTCAAAGCGATCCTCGAAGCCGACCTCGTCGGCTCTTTCCAGAGAACCCGCTCACACGACATCAGGCGGAAGGGGTTCTCACCCGAAGGCGCGCTCGATGGAGTGGACCTGTCTGCCCCGTCAGAAGAACGCACCAGGTCTCTGCGTCAGGAGATCAATTTCATGGTGGCTCATTCGCTGCACCGCCATTCTGAGAGCCTGGTGAACACTTTGGAGCGTGTCGCCCTTCGGGTGATCCAGGAAATCATGAGGCATCAGCACTCTCCGTCAGGACCAGCTCCCTGAATATCGGCTCCCTGAATTCTCCAAGTTTAGTGGATCAGATGGCTCCAGCTCAATCGAGCATGTGAGCCGATATTTGGCACAGCTGGGCACGATCTCAGCATCAGATGAGCTACGTGTGAGGTTCTTCGCACGGTCCCTCACGGGATCGGCTTTCGGGTGGTACACATCGCTGCCACTAGACTCAATCCGGACTTGGAAGCGGTTGGAAGAACGAGTTCCACATGCGGTATCACTCGGAGGCTTCCGAGGCTGGCATTGCCGATCTAGCACAAGTACGACGAAGCGCGGAGAAACGAGTGTCGGAATACATCCAGCGCTTCAGGACCGTTAGGAACCGATGCTATTCAGCTCGTGTGACTGAAAAGAAGCGATCGAGTTGGCGGTGGTGGGTCTCGCATCACCGATCAAGGATGTGGCCTCCCAAGCAGACTACCCTTCGCTGGCGCATATGGTGCAGAAGCTGTCGTTATATGAACAGCGCCACCCGGAGGTGTACCAGGATAAATTCAAGCGTGCGGTGGTCCTGGTTGAGGCGGATGAAGATGAAGGCTCGCGGGAGATCAAGAGGTAGCAGTGGCTGAATGGACTCGGGGGGCAAGCCCCGTGTCCTGCAAATGGGTTAAGCCACAAGGTCCTCCAAGAGGGTTTGACTTCGACGTGACCAAGGCTGAGCAAATTTTCGACCTCTTACTTAAGGAGAAGCAGCTAAAGGTACCCGAAGGCCACAGAATCCCCACGGCGCAGGAGCTGAACGGAAATCCATACTGCAAGTGGCATAACACGTTCACCCATACCACCAACGACTGCAGGGTGTGGCGTCAGCAGATCCAAATGGCGATAGAACAAGGGCGTCTAATTTTCAGCCGATACGCCATGAAAGTCGACACACACCCCTTCCCCGCCGTTAACATGGTGGAGTGCACTTACCCTGGGAGGTGCCAGCCAGGTTTCTCGTTCAACATCAACATGGTAGGACCTGGGCACCACCCTGGTAAGGACAGAGACGAGGGCAGCTGCTCTCATAACAAGGACGAAGAGGAAGTCGTTCCATGCGATCGGCTCCGGCACGATGGTAAGCGCTACATCACAGAGGGAGAAGTGAAGAATGTGAGATATCAGCGACCTCTCTCTGATCACCTCCTCAACAAGTACGTGAGTCAATACGACCAACGCCGACGGTACGACGACGACGATGACGGAGATCGTCTGGCTAGCGAGTACGCCGAGAGACATCGTCGGCATGATCGCGACGAGGAGAGATATGAGCGCCATGCCAAGGAGAAGTCAAGAGAGCAAGACGACGTGGATAGGCACTGGGACTCGTCCCTTCTTCGGACACTGCTGGGATTCAGGAATGAGCTGATTGCCTACAATCGGCAACTGCCCAGAATGTAGACAGAAGAAGAAGGATGCAGCTAACGTGTCCGTGTTTAAACGTCTAGGGCCTCTCCCGCCTCGGAACAAGCACGCTGGGTCCTCTCGGGTGGAAGATCTCGAGGAATTAGAAGAAGATCATGAAGAAGAAGAAGAAGAAGATAAGTACCACCGGCCAAGGTGGTGCCCTGATGGACTCAGCCGTTCCCAAAAGCGTAGGGTTCAGCGACTACGTGGTTTGGAGGAAGCCGAAAGGTTATACCTCCACACGTTAAGGAAGGCGCGGCCTGATCTGACCGCGAAAATTCAGCGAACTACGGACGAAGAAGGTCGGCCACAAAAGAAAGAGTGGCGCCCGTGAAAAAGGAAAGCCGATGATGAGACATCGGCCGGCACAAACATGGTGTTCATCCTTCCAGACGGAGTTTAGTGCTCCGGGATTAGACGAAGCACCCGTGGCACAACTTGACTGCGGCCCACGGCCAGTTATCTTTGAGAAGCCATGAGAAAGAAGCTACAGACACTTGAAGGCCCTGTACTTGCGAGGTTATATCAATGGGCAGCCTGTCAACAAGATGCTGGTGGACACCGGAGCGGCAGTCAACATTATGCCATACTCCATGCTACGTCGGCTGGGACGCTCTAGCTCGGATCTGATCAAGACCAACGTTACACTGAGCGATTTCAACGTCCAAGCATCTGAAGCACAAGGTGTTCTGAACGTGGATCTGACCGTAGGAAGAAAAACCATCCCTACGACGTTCTTTATTGTCGATAGCAAGAGCACCTATGCTGTCCTGCTAGGGAGAGATTGGATCCACGCCAATCTGTTGCATTCCATCCACGATGCACCAATGTTTAATACGAGTGGGATGGAGATGAAGTAGAGGTCATCCAAGCAGATGACTCAGCCGAGATTTCAACGGCCGGCATGAACGTTTGGGAGACGACAGGCCAAGAGCCACTCTCGGGCATCACTTTGGATGATCGCGAGCGCATCGACGTGACGAAGGACGGAGTGAGGCTGGTCTTATCCACCGGCCTGACCGTGTAACAAGAGCAAAATCTATGGACGAATGTGGCAAAGCCGATCCTTGTGATCGGCCCCAAAAAAATAAAAAGGGATAATCTTGTCTCAAGCATGTCACGTAGTTATACTGAAGCAAGACCAAGATGTAAACCTTCATTGAACAATTCAATCAACATGGAGGCCGATTCCAGCAATCGGCCAAAATTATCCTCACCATACGTTCTGCCCGTGTTCAACGTCGATCCAACGGGCGGCGGAAAGCGGAGATACGGGTTTACGTCGGCCGATGAGCTGGAAGAAGTCAATATTGGTCCGGACGGAGCCGATGTTCAAGTACAGTGCCTTGGCTAACTACAGAGCCGATATCTGCAGTTACCTGACAGATTTGGCTCGGGGGGCACCTAATCAGATGAACATGTGCGATACATGTGCAGTGAAATATTGGGGGCCGATAGAAAATCGGCCAGTAAAAAAAAATTCATGATGTATAGCCGATGCACAGCCATCGACTCTAGTACAAATTACACAGGATTTACCAGCTGCGTGTTCAAGGCGCGGATTTCGACCAAGTCGGTCTTCAGTTCAGCTTCGAGCTTCAATGAGCTGTTTTGTTGCCTGAACCTTCTCTTCGAGGACCTCCAACCCTTTGCGCAAGATCGCCAGTTCAGCGGTGCTGTCAGATGTGTCAGTTTAGCGTCCAAGGCAGCCTTCTGCTCATTAAGCCGTTGGCATTGGTCTGCAATATCGGCTTTCAACGGAAGAAGAGACGATCGGCTTTGGTGTTTCTAATGTCGATTTGGACAAGTTGGCTCGACTTCCCCACTGGAGGTATCATCAGTCTACAAAGGGAAAGGTTAGCCGATGCGAGTGACTAGGGGTCGACATGCAAAATAAGCCGAGGAGAGGATGGAGTTACGTTTGGTATCTCCTAGTTTGATGGAGAGGCTTGCGTTTCCTTGCGAACTCTCTGGATGCATCGGCTCTTTGTGCGAAGGCTGCCCTGCCCCGCTTTGATGGGGGTTCGGGAAACGGCAGGTTCAGGGGCTGACCTTTCCTGGGAAGCCGACGGTGGCAAGTCTGGCTGGCTTTGCGTGGTGATTTTCTCAGAATTGCCCGAGCTCGAATCCCTTCGACTGGACTGTGTGTCCTCACTAGAGTTTCCTTCAGTAAAGGTTTGTAGAAGAAATACAAGTATGCTGCAGAAGCCTAGAAGGATGAATGGAATCAGCCAAAGCGCAAGCGAAACTTACGTGCGAGCCTTCTTCCCCCAGGAGTAGGGCTTTGGTTTTGAGAGTCTTCCTGGCAGCTATTTGCCTTGCCGCTGTTCTCGCCTTGACTGAGGCTCGGGGGGCAGCTGACCTAGTAGACGCTCTGCTTTTGAAGCCAATTGGGGTGTCATCGGCTGACCCTGCATCACAACCTTCTTCAAAGGTGGTGAGTTTATTGCAAAAGAGGACCACCGGAGCTGCCGGGAGGAATCTGAAAGGGGAGCTGTCATCATCTACAGGGTCTGGACCGTCCTGTTGCTGCAAGGAGATGAGGGGACATCATCGGCAAAGATATCTAATCTGAAGGAGACTGGATTTTCAAAACAGCCGATGAACAGCCAATCGACTTTGGAGTTGCAAAGTATTATGGTCAGATATTAAAATACAGTCTGAATTTGAGGAGTGCTTGGATGACTATCTCAATTGGTATTTGAGTCTGGCCTCATGGGCGTTTGAGGAGAAAAGTCCGATACGTTGCTATCGGTTCTTAGTGCGGCAAATGGAAGACTTGAAATTGGATAAATGGAGAGTCAAATTGGAAGAACGAGTTCTTATTGATTCAAGGGAACGGCTTTACAAGAAAGAGCTAATGACTCTCAAAAGGATCATCCGATGCCTAATGCACTACTACCGCTAATCCTACACTACTAATCCTCGCTGGCCTCGTCGTCGGCATCATAGCTGCCGTCGGCGCTGCTTCCGGAGAGTTCCTCGTCGCTGCTGCCCCAGCCCTCGGCCGGAGCCTCTTCCTCCTCGTCATCATCATCGTCTTCGCTGTCCGCCCAAGCACGGAAGCGCTTCGTTGGCGGATACCCAGCGGAGGAGGAGGAGTCATCCTCCTCCTCTTCCTCCTCTTCCTCCTCTTCTTCTTCTTCCTCCTCCTCGTCGGAGGAGGCGGAATTCGCCCAGGAGTGGAGGTCGTCCTCGCTCTCGCTCTCCAGCTCCCCTTCGATGAGGAACTGAAGGTCGTCCTCCCCATCGGTCAGGGGTAAGTCACCATCTGACCCGACGAGGGCCTCGGGTGGGCCATCTGGCACATAGTCAAAGTCCCACTCTTGCTTGCTCGAGGAAGAAGATTGGAAAGAGAGGCCTGATGAAACGGAGGAAGAGGAAGACATTGCGCTTGGGAAAGAGGGTTTTTTTGGTGCCGATGGTTGGAACAGAACAAGGGGATGAAGAGGCGAGCCGTTCGGCACAGTTAAATAAGGGGGATATAGTGGAAATTTAATGCCACTACGATTTCCGAGGAAGTGATGTTAAAGCTATCAAATCTTGCGAGAGAAGTTGATAAGGCAAGACATCATGATGAAGGATACTTGCGACGGTTCCGCTCCGTAACGACATGACCCGACGAAGGAAAATCAGAGTGTTTTTGGAATTATCATTTCCAAAACCAGGGGGGCATGTGTTATCACCAGAATTTGACCGGATCAGAAGTGGGCCGCGATCAAGATGGGCTTGAAGAATATACACGGAAGAAATACATGAATCGGCCTTGTATACAAAGTTTGGGCTAGTTTGCCCGTGTATATGTAAATATAGTAGGATACGTGTCGGTTAGATAGAATTTGGCTCGTGCACGGTTGGGATTATTCCCACGTTAGAAAGTCTACGGACTATAAATATGTATCTAGGGTTATTGAGAAAAACAACAATCATGTTCATCACAAACCAATCTAGGCGCATCGCCAACCCCTTGTTTCGAGGGTTTCTTCCGGGTAAGCATCATGCTGCCTAGATCGCATCTTGCGATCTAGGCGATACGAGTTTATTCGCTGTTCATGCGTTGCTCGTGCTGAAGCCTTGTTGATGGCGAGCAACGTAGTTATCATAGATGTGTTAGGGTTAGCATTGTTTCATCGTATCATATGCTTTCGTCCATGCAACCCTTAGACGTCTAGCCGCCCTTACACCGATCTTAGGTGTAAGGGCGGCACCTCGCTTGATCATTATTTAGTAGATCCGATCCGTTATGATTGCTCCTTGTTCTTCAGGGATTAGTTTAATATCTGCATAGTTAGGCCTTGCAAACGGGTTGAAGGATCCAGTAGCACGTAGGGTGTAGTTTGCTAGCCCTAGATGAGATGTTCCGGGGATCAACTTCATGTTGGTTTTTAGGCCTTGTCTAGGGTCGGTTTATGATCACCGTGCGTGGCTGCCAGGCTCAATCACGCGTAGGATGTTCCGATTATGTGGTGAAAACCCTAAATCGTCGTAGGTCGTTTTAGCTTTATATTGATCAAGCGGGACCACCATTGATCGTATACCTCATACGGACCATGGCTGGATCGGCTCCTTGAGCCGATTCACAGGACAGCCTGAGAGCCGATCGAGGCTTGTATTTAATGTTTACGTGTATGCCATGCAGGAAACTAAGCGAAGAAAATCCATCACCTTCCTGACCAGGTATAGGTCAAGTGGCACGCCCTTGCACCAGCATCGGACGTGCGTGCCGAGTCTTTGCGGGCCGTCGATCGAGGGACCAGGGCCAGCCGCAGTCCTGGGAGCCTCCCGGCTCTACTGTGTTGCCCGTCGCTGCTCGCCGGTGGGTTTCTGACCGCAACAGCAGGATGATCAACCATTTGATTATCAAGTGCCACTCGTTGAGGTAGAGCATGTACCCCAAGAATTTTCCGCTTTTCTTCATATGCACAATGAAATTCGAGATGCTGATGTCCATGCACAACTGAAGGCGGATCTAGCTGCGCATTTGTGGGTGAGGAGAGGATCCGCCAACAATGCATTATTTTATTTCTATTTGTTTGGTTGTATGAATAATTTAAGTACTATTTGTTTGATTGATTGGATGAATAATTTAAGTACTATTTGTTTGATTGCATGAATAATTTAATACTATTTGTGTGTAAGGGTATATTGCCCCTATGTATGGTTTTGGTAATTAATGACAACCCCTATGAACTAATATTTTCATTGAGTTTATATGAAGGAATATTCCATAGGTACTACTTGTAGTTCATATGTTGGATTCAAGTATGGATGCCATGAAGATAAAGATATACCTTGAGTATTGGCATCAAGATCATCGATTTGAAGACATATATGTGATATGATCAAGAAAAAGAAATGAAGACAGAGTTCTTATGTGGAACTCAATATTAGTCATGCTCTAGCTTATGTGTTAAGCAATGAATGATCAAGATCTTTAGTGCTTGATTCCATGTGAAGAACTCAAGATATGGCTCTAAGTCGGTGTCATGATAGGCTCATGAGTTGAGCCATGGTTGACTAAGATTAAGAGCATGCAAACAAATGAAGAGTTCTTTATACACCTCAAGATAGTATGATAGAGCATGAGAAGATACAAGGTTGACCAATACAAACAACAAAGAATAGATTCAAGTTTGGTCAACACATGAAGCATGAAGAATGTGCCACGTGAAGTCATGTGGTATGGTAAGTGCTTGTGACGGTAAAGCACACGTCCGTTGGGAACCCAAGAGGAAGGTATGATGAGTACAGCAGCGAGTTTTTCGTCAGTAAGAAACCAAGGTTATCGAACCAGTAGGAGATGAAGATCACGTGAAGGTTGTTGGTGAAGGAGTGTAGTGCGGCGCAACACCAGGGATTCCGGTGCCAACGTGGAACATGCACAACACAATCAAACTACTTTGCCCCAACTTAACAGTGAGGTTGTCAATCTCACCGGCTTGCTGAAAACAAAGGATTAAACGTATGGTGTGGAAAATTATGTTTGCTTGCGAGAAAACAAAAGAGAACAATGATTGCGGTAGGTTGTATTTCAGATGTAAAAGAATGGACCGGGGTCCACAGTTCACTAGTGGTGTCTCTCCAATAAGATAAATAACATGTTGGGTAAACAAATTACAGTTGGGCAATTGAAAAATAGAGAGGGCATAACAATGCACATACATATCATGATGACTACTATTAGATTTACTTAGGGCATTACGACCAAGAACATAGACCGCCATCTGATGTCTACGCACGCTTCTATTCGTGTAGACAGTGTTGGGCCTCCAAGAGCAGAGGTTTGTAGAATAGCAGCAAGTTTCCCTCAAGTGAATCACCCAAGGTTTATCGAACTCAGGGAGGTAGAGGTCAATGGATATCCCTCTCAAGCAACTCTGCAATTAAGATACAAGAAGTCTCTTGTGTCCCCAACACACAAAATACACTTGCCAGATGTATAGGTGCACTAGTTCGGCGAAGAGATAGTCAAATACAAGTAATATGAATGATTATAAATAGTAATTGCAATCTGAAATAAAAATGGCAGCAAGCGAACATGTAGCAGAACTTGTTGGAAATAGTGTTTCAATGCTTAGAAACAAGGCCTAGGGATCATACTTTCACTAGTGGACACTCTCAACAATGATCACATAATTGAATAAATAAATGCTACTCTCAAACACTCTCTGTTTGGATAACAAACACCATTCATTGTGTAGGGCTGCAAAAGCACACCTCAAGCCGAAGTAAACAAGCTCCACAACGTCATAAAGGAATCACACACGATGCGCACACTGTCACCATCACTCCGTGGAGAGTGACTCCGGAGTTCATATTAAAGTAACCTCTAGAGCGCATAATAGACAAGAGTAACATCTACATATTCAACTAGATTACAAAGCTCATGATCACATAAAGATCACACCATGGGAGAGAGAGATGAACCACATAGCTACCGGTAGAGCCCTCAACCTCGGGGGAGAACTACTCCCTCCTCATCATGGGAGACAACAACGGCGATGAAGATGGCGATAGAGTCAATGGAGATGGATTCCGGGGGCACTTCCCCGTCCCGGCGGCGTGCCGGAACAGAGACTTCTGTCCCCCGAACTTGGCTTCGCGATGGCGGCGGCTACGTAACTTTTCATGGAATATGACTGAGATCTTTAGGGTTTTCGCATCTGGGAGAATATATAGGCGGAAGGGCGATGTCGGTGGAGTCCCGAGGTGGGCTCCCCACCTGGCGGCGCGGCAGAGGGGTGGGCCACGCCCCCCTATGGTGTGGCCAGCTCGTGGCCCCCCTTCGTCTCTCCTTCGGACTCCGTGAAGCTTCTGGAAAAATAGGGACGTGGCCTTATGTTTCGCGCAATTCCGAGAATATTTCCTGTGTAGAATTTCTGAAACCAAAAACAGCAGAAAACAGGAACTAGCACTTCGGAATCTTGTTAATCGGTTAGTCCCAGAAAATGCATAAAAACATTATAAAGTGTATATAAAACATGTAGCAATTGGTATAATATAAGCATGGAACATCAGAAATTATAGATACGTTGGAGATGTATCAAGCATCCCCAAGCTTAGTTCCTACTCGCTCTCGAGTAGGTAAACGATAAAAAGAATAATTTCTGAAGTGACATGCTACCAACATAATCTCGATCAATACTATTGTAATGCATATGAGATGAATGAAGTGACTTAAAAAGCAATGGTCTATAGTTTGCTAACAAAAAGATAATGAATAAACAACTGAATCATATAGCAAAAACTTTTCATGAATAGTACTTTCAAGACAAGCATAAAAAAGTCTTGCATAAGAGTTAACTCATAAAGCAATAGATTCTTAATAAAAGGTTTTGAAGCAACACAAAGGAAGATTTAAGTTTCAGCAATTGCTTTCAACTTTCAACATGTATATCTCATGGATAATTGTCAACACAAAGTAATATGATGAATGCAATAAGCAAGCATGTAAGAATCAATGCACACAGTTGACAAAAGTGTTTGCTTCTAAGATAGAAAGAAGTAGGTAAACTGACTCAACATAAAGTAAAAGATAGGCCCTTCGGAGAGGGAAGCAGGGATTAAATCATGTGCTAGAGCTTTTCAAGTTTTGAAATCATATAGAGAGCATAAAAGTAAAGTTTTGAGAGGTGTTTGTTGTTGTTAACGAATGGTAGTGGGCACTCTAACCCCCTTGTCAAACAGACTTTCAAAGAGCGGCTCCCATGTAGGACGTTATCTCTACCAGCAAGGTAGATCATCCCTCTTCTCTTTTGTTTACACATGTATTTTAGTTTTATTTATAGATGACACTCCTCCCAACCTTTTGCTCTCACAAGCCATGGCTAACCGAATCCTCGGGTGCCTTCCAACATTTCACATACCATGGAGGAGTGTCTATTGCAAAATTAAGTTGCTTAGCGATAAATCGGGGCAAAACATGTGAATAGAGTTATTAATGAAAGTTAATTAATTGGGGCTGGGCACCCCGTTGCCAGCTCTTTTTGTAAAATTATTGGATAAGCGGATGTATATGCCACTAGTCCATTGGTGAAAGTCTGCCCAACAAGATTGAAAGATAAAACTCCACATACTTCCTCATGAGCTATAAAACATTGACACAAATAAGGAGTAATAAAGTTTTGAATTGTTTAAAGGTAGCACATGAAGTATTTACTTGGAATGGCAGAAAAATACCACATAGTAGGTAGTTATGGTGGACACAAATGGCATAGGTTGTGGCTCAAGGTTTAGGATGCACGAGAAGCATTCCCTCTCACTACAAGGCTTTGGCTAGCAAGGTTGTTTGAAGCAAACACAAGTATGAACCGGTACAGAAAGACTTACATAAGAACATACTGCAAGCATTATAAGACTCTACACTGTCTTCCTTGTTGCTCAAACACTTTTACCAGAAAATATCTAGACCTTAGAGAGACCAATCATGCAAACCAAATTTCAACAAGCTCTACGGAAGTTCTCCACTAATAGGTTTAAACTACATGATGCAAGAGCTTGAAAATGATCTACTTGAGAGCTCAAAACAATTGCCAAGTATCAAATTATTCAAGACAATATACCAACTACCACATGAAGCATTTTCTGTTTCCAACCAAATAGCAAGAAACTCTCAAAACAAATATAAGTGAAGTAAGAGAGTACTTTCTATAATATAACTAATAGCTCTGAACAAGAGATACATGAAAACCAAGAGCTAGAAGCTACACAGTGCGAAAACTGAATACTCAACAAATATAAGTGAAGAATAGGAGTATTCAAATGAAAAAGCGGAGCGTGTCTCTCTCCCAAACAAGATAGGATCCAATTTATTCAGAGAACTAAGATAACAAAACGAAAATAAAAGCACACATACGCTCCAAGTAAAGCACATAAGATGTGACGGAATTAAAATATAGTTTCACTAGAGGTGACTCGATAAGTTGTTGATGAAGAAGGGGATGCCTTGGGCATCCCCAAGCTTAGACGCTTGAGTCTTCTCGAAATATGCAGGGATGAACCACGGGGGCATCCCCAAGCTTAGACTTTTCACTCTTCTTGATCATATTATATCATGCTCCTCTCTTGATCATTGAAAACTTCCTTCACACCAAACTCAAAGCAATCTCATTAGAGAGTTAGTGCATAATCAAAAATTCACATGTTCAGCAAGGACACAATCATTCCCAACACTTATGGACATTACCCAAGGTTACTGAAATTTAATGGAGCAAAGAAACCCACTCAAACACAGTAAAAAAGGCAATGCGAAATAAAAGGCAGAATGTGTCAAAACAGAACAGTCCGTAAAGACGAATTTTTTTGAGGCACTTAACTTGCTCAGATGGAAAATCTCCAGTTGAATGAAAGTTGCGTACATATCTGAGGATTACTCATGAATTTTTTCAAGATTTTATGATTTTTCTACAAAGAGAACAACTCAAAACCGTGACAGCTAAAAATCTGTTTCTGCGCAGAAATCCAAATCTAGTATCAACTTTCTATCAAAGACTTTACTTGGCACAACTTCCAAGACACAACAAAACAGTAGCAAAATAAAAATATGGGTTATCTCCCAAGAAATGCTTTCTTTATAGCCATTAAGATGGGCTCAGTAATTTTAATGATGCTCTCGCAAGAAATAAGAGTTGAAGCAAAAGAGAGCATCAAAAGCAAATAAGAAACATTTTTAAGTCTAACCCACTTCCTATGAAAAGGAATATTGTAAATAAACAAGTCATGTAAGCATAATGCAATAAGCATAGGAAAACAAGACAAGCGCAACTTCAAGATTTTCAGCAAAAAGAGAGGTGTTTTAATAACATGAAAATCCCTACAACCATATTGTCCTCTCTCATAAAGATTTTAAGTAGCATCATGAACAAACTCAACAATATAACTATCACATGGAACATTCTTATCATGAGCTACATGCATAAAATTATTACTCTCCACATAACCATAGTCATTACTATTAATTTTAGTGGAAGAAAATTCAATAAAATAGCTATCATTATTATTCTCATCACCATAATAATCATATATAGGAGGCATATTGTAATCATAATTAATTTTCTCCTCAATAGTAGGTGGACTGAAAATATGATAGTCATCATTGTAATCATCATATATAGGAGGTAAAGTATCATCAAAGTAAATTTTCTCCTCCATGGTTGGGGGACTAAAAATATCATGCTCATCAAAACCAGCTTCCCCAAGCTTAGAATTTTCCATAGCATTAGCAACAATGGTGTTCAAAGCATTCATACTAATAACATTGCCATTAGCATGCATATAAAGTTCCATTGGTTTTTTAATTTTCTCTTCAAACACCTCATGTCCTAACTCAAGATAAATACTATAAAGATCTCTAATATTTTTGTTGTTTTCCATTAAGCCTAACTAGTGAAAATAAAAACAAGAAACAAAAAGATATAATTGCAGAATCTAAAGGAAATAACTTCGAGCACTCACACACCGGCAACAGTGCTAGGAAATAGCTTGGTAGTCGGAGGATGTGAATACCTTTTACCTTACCTCCCCGGCAACGGCGCCAGAAAATAGCTTGATGTCTACGCACGCTTCTATTCCTGTAGACAGTGTTGGGCCTCCAAGAGCAGAGGTTTGTAGAACAGCAGCAAGTTTCCCTCAAGTGAATCACCCAAGGTTTATCGAACTCAGGGAGGTAGAGGTCAAAGATATCCCTCTCAAGAAACCCTGCAATTAAGATACAAGCAGTCTCTTGTGTCCCCAACACACCAAATACACTTGTCAGATGTATAGGTGCACTAGTTCAGCGAAGAGATAGTGAAATACAAGTGATATGGATGATTATAAGTAGTAATTGCAATCTGAAATAAAAATGGCAGCAAGCGAACATGTAGCAGAACTTGTTGGAAACGGTGTTTCAATGATTAGAAACAAGGCCTAGGGATCATACTTTCACTAGTGGACACTCTCAACAATGATCACATAATTGAATAAAGAAATGCTACTCTCAAACACTCTCTTGTTGGATAACAAACACCATTCATTGTGTAGGGCTGCAAAAGCACACCTCAAGCCGGAGTAAACAAGCTCCACAACGTCATAAAGGAATCACACACGATGCGCACACTATCACCATCACTCCGTGGAGAGTGACTCCGGAGTTCATATTAAAGTAACCTCCAGAGTGCACAATAGACAAGAGTAACATCTACATATTCAACTAGATTACAAAGCTCATGATCACATAAAGATCACACCATGGGAGAGAGAGATGAACCACATAGCTACCGGTAGAGCCCTCAGCCTCGGGGGAGAACTACTCCCTCCTCATCATGGGAGACAGCAACGGCGATGAAGATGGCGATGGAGTCGATGGAGATGGATTCCGGGGGCACTTCCCCGTCCCGGCGGCGTGCCGAAATAGAGACTTCTGTCCCCTGAACTTGGCTTCGCGATGGCAGCGGCTACGTAACTTTTCGTGGAATATGACTGATATCTTTAGGGTTTTCGCATCTGGGAGAATATATAGGCGGAAGGGCGATGTCGGTGGAGTCCCGAGGTGGGCTCCCCACCTGGCGGCGCAGCAGAGGGGTGGGCCGCGCCCCCCTATGGTGTGGCCAGATCGTGGCCCCCCTTCGTCTCTCCTTCGGACTCCGTGAAGCTTCTGGAAAAATAGGGACGTGGCCTTTTGTTTCGCGCAATTCCAAGAATATTTCCCTTGTAGAATTTCTGAAACCAAAAACAGCAGAAAACAGGAACTGGCACTTCGGCATCTTGTTAATAGGTTAGTCCCAGAAAATGCATAAAAACATTATAAAGTTTATATGAAACATGTAGCAATTGGTATAATATAAGCATGGAACATCAGAAATTATAGATACGTTGGATACGTATCACCATCCAGCATGCATCTATGCCTAAAAAGTCCACCTTCGGGTTAGCATCCGCACCCCTTCCAGTATTAAGTTGCAAGCAGCAGACAATTGCATTAAGTACTATGCGTAATGTAAACAATATAAATATCCTTAGACAAAGCATTGATGTTTTATCCCTAGTGGCAACAACACATCCACAACCTTAGGGGTTGCTGTCACTCCCCCAGATTCAATGGAGACATGAACCCACTATCTAGCATAAATACCCCCTCTTGGAGTTACAAGTATCAACTTGGCCAGAGCCTCTACTAGCAACGGAGAGCATGCAAGATCATAAACAACACATATAAGATAGATCTATAATCAACTTGACATAGTATTCCATATTCATCGGATCCCAACAAATACAACATGTAGCATTACAAATAGATGATCTTGATCATGATAGACAGCTCACAAGATCTAAACATGATGGCATAATAGGAGAAGACAACCATCTAGCTACTGCTATGGACCCATAGTCCAAGGATGAACTACTCACGCATCAATCCGGAGGTGGGCATGGTGATGTAGAGCCCTCCGGTGATGATTCCCCTCTCCGGCAGGGTGCCGGAGGAGATCTTCTGAACCCCCCCCCCCCCAGATGGGGTTGACGGCGGCGGCGTCTCTGGAACTGTTCTCGTATTTTGGCTCTCGGTGCTAGGGTTTTCGGAGACGAAGGAATAAATAGGAGAGGGGTGATGTCTACGGGTGCTTCTATTCTTGTAGACAGTGTTGGGCCTCCAAGAGCAGAGGTTTGTAGAACAGCAGCAAGTTTCCCTTAAGTGGATCACCCAAGGTTTATCGAACTCAGGGAGGAAGAGGTCAAAGATATCCCTCTCATGCAACCCTGCAACCACAAAGCAAGAAGTCTCTTGTGTCCCCAACACACCTAATAGGTGCACTAGTTCGGCGAAGAGATAGTGAAATACAAGTGGTATGAATATATATGAGCAGTAGTAACGGCACCAGAAAAGTGCTTGCTGGCGTGTAGTTGATGGTGGTAATATTACGGACAATACAGATGCAGTAGAACAGTAAACAAGCAGCGATAGCAGTATTTAGAAACAAGGCCTAGGGATCATACTTTCACTAGTGGGCACTCTCAACATTGATCACATAACAGAATAAATAGATAGATGCTAGACTCTACACTCTCTTGTTGGATGATGAACACCACTAACTGTGTAGGATTACATGAATCCTCAATGCCGGAGTTAACAAGCTCCACAATATTCGATGTTCATGTTTAAATAACATTAGAGTGCATGACAGATCAACATAACCAAACCAAGTACTAACATAGCATGCACACTGTCATCTTCACACTACGAAAGGAGGCATAGATGACATCAATACCATCATAGCAATAGTTAACTTCATAATCTACAAGAGATCACAATCATAGCCTACGCCAAGTACTACACGATGCACACACTGTCACCATTACACCGTGCAGGAGGAATAAACTACTTTAATAACATCACTAGAGTAGCACACGGATAAATTGTGATACAAAACACATTGCAATCATAAAGGGATATAAATAAGCACTTCACTATGCTATTCATAACGGTGAATAAGTATTCCGTGAAATATAGCCTAAGAGACCCACATGGTGCACACTACTTGTCACCTTTACACACGTGGGACAAGGAGTCTCCGGAGATCACATAAGTAAAACCCACTTGACTAGCATAATGACATCTAGATTACAAGCATCATCATATGAATCTCAATCATGTAAGGCAGCTCATGAGATTATTGTATTGAAGTACATAGGAGAGAGATGAAGCACATAGCTGCGGTACAGCCCCGAGCCTCCATGGAGAACTACTCCCTCCTCATGGGAGACAGCAGCGTTGATGAAGATGGCGGTGGTGTCGATGGAGGAGTCTTCCAGGGGCACTTCCCCGTCCCGGCGGCGTGCGGAACGGAGACTCCTGTCCCCAGATCTTGGCTTCGCGATGGCGGCGGCTCTGGAAGGTTTTCTCTGGTTTCGTCGAACTTGATAGGGTTTTCGCGACGGAGACTTTAAGTAGGCGGAAGGGCAGCCTCGGAGGGGTCACGGGGGCCCCACACGCTAGGGCCGCGCGGGCCCCCCTTGGGCCGCGCCGCCCTAGTGTGGCGGTGCCCCGTGGCCCCACTTCGTCTTATCTTTGGTCTTCTGGAAGCTTCGTGGCAAAATAGGACCCTGGGCGTTGATTTCGTCCAATTCCGAGAATATTTCCTTACTAGGATTTCTGAAACCAAAAACAGCAGAAAACAACAACTGGCCCTTCGGCATCTCGTCAATAGGTTAGTTCCGGAAAACACATAAAATCATCATAAAGTATGCATAAAACATGTAGATATCATCAATAATGTGGCATGGAACATAAGAAATTATCGATACGTCGGAGACGTATCTGCATTCCCAAGCTTAGTTCCTGCTCGTCCCGAGCAGGTAAACGATAACAAAGATAATTTACGGAGTGACATGCCATCATAACCTTGATCATACTATTGTAAGCATATGTAATGAATGCAGCGATCAAAACAATGGTAATGACATGAGTAAACAAATGAATCATAAAGCAAAGACTTTTCAGGAATAGTACTTTCAAGACAAGCATCAATAAGTCTTGCATAAGAGTTAACTCATAAAGCAATAAATCAAAGTAAAGGTATTGAAGCAACACAAAGGAAGATTTGAAGTTTCAGCGGTTGCTTTCAACTTATAACATGTATATCTCATGGATATTGTCAATGCAAAGCAATATAACAAGTGCAATAAGCAAGTATGTAAGAATCAATGCACAGTTAACACAAGTGTTTGCTTCCAAGATAGAGAGAAATAGGTGAACTAACTCAACAATAAAAGTAAAAGAAGGGCCCTTCGCAGGGGGAAGCATTGATTGCTATATTTGTGCTAGAGCTTTGGTTTTGAAAGCAAGAAACAATTTTGTCAACGGTAGTAATAAAGCATATGTATCATGTAAATTATATCCTACAAGTTGCAAGCCTCATGCATAGTATACTAATAGTGCCCGCACCTTGTCCTAATTAGCTCGGATTACGGGATTATCATCGCAATACACATGTTTTAACCAAGTGTCACAAAGGGGTACCTCTATGCCGCTTCGTACAAAGGTCTAAGGAGAAAGCTCGCATTGGATTTCTCGCTTTTGATTATTCTCAACTTAGACATCCATACCGGGACAACATAGACAACGAGATAATGGACTCCTCTTTAATGCATAAGCATGTAGCAACAATTAATGTTCTCATATGAGATTGAGGATATATGTCCAAAACTGAAACTTCCACCATGGATCATGGCTTTAGTTAGCGGCCCAATGTTCTTCTCTAACATTATGCATGCTCTAACCATTAAATGAGTGGTAAATCTCCCTTACTTCAGACAAGACATACATGCATAGCAACTCACATGATATTCAACAAAGAGTAGTTGATGGCGTCCCCAGGAACATGGTTATCGCACAACAAGCAACTTAATAAGAGATAAAGTGCATAAGTACATATTCAATACCACAATAGTTTTTAAGCTATTTGTCCCATGAGCTATATAGTGCAAAGGCGAATGATGGAAATTTAAAGGTAGCACTCAAGCAATTTACTTTGGAATGGTGGAGAAATACCATGTAGTAGGTAGGTATGGTGGACACAAGTGGCATAGTGGTTGGCTCAAGGATTTTGGATGCATGAGAAGTATTCCCTCTCGATACAAGGTTTAGGCTAGCAAGGTTATTTGAAACAAACACAAGGATGTACCTCTGTGCCGCCTGTACAAAGGTCTAAGGAGAAAGTTCGCATTGGATTTCTCGCTTTTGATTATTCTCAACTTAGACATCCATACCGGGACAACATAGACAACAGATAATGGACTCCTCTTTAATGCATAGCATGTAGCAACAATTAATGTTCTCATATGAGATTGAGGATGTATGTCCAAAACTGAAACTTCCACCATGATTCATCGCTTTAGTTAGTGGCCCAATGTTCTTCTCTAACATTATGCATGCTCTAACCATTAAATGAGTGGTAAATCTCCCTTACTTCAGACAAGACGGACATGCATAACAACTCACATGATATTCAACAAAGAGTAGTTGATGGCGTCCCCAGGAACATGGTTATTGCACAACAAGCAACTTAATAAGAGATAAAGTGCATAAGTACATATTCAATACCACAATAGTTTTTAGGCTATTTGTCCCATGAGCTATATATTGCAAAGGAAAAGAATAGAAATTTTAAAGGTAGCACTCAAGCAATTTACTTTGGAATGGCGGAGAAATACCATGTAGTAGGTAGGTATGGTGGACACAAATGGCATAGTGGTTGGCTCAAGGATTTTGGATGCATGAGAAGTATTCCCTCTCGATACAAGGTTTAGGCTAGCAAGGTTGTTTAGAGCAAACACAAGGATGAACCGGTGCAGCAAAACTCACATAAAAGACATATTGTAAACATTGTAAGACTCTACACCGTCTTCCTTGTTGTTCAAACTCTTTACTAGAAATTATCTAGACCTTAGAGAGACCAATTATGCAAACCAAATTTTAGCAAGCTCTATGTATTTCCTCATTAATGGGTGCAAAGTATATGATGCAAGAGCTTAAACACGAGCACAACAATTGCCAAGTATCAAATTATCCAAGACATTTTATCAATTACCACATGTAGCATTTCCCGTTTCCAACCATATAACAATTAACGAAGCGGTTCAACCTTCGCCATGAACATTATGAGCTAAGAACACATGTGTTCATATGAACCAGCGGAGCGTGTCTCTCTCCCACACAAGTATGTATTTATTCAGAGAATGAAAATAACAAAACAAAAAATAAAAGCACACAGACGCTCCAAGTAAAGTACATAAGATGTGACCGAATAAAAATATAGTTTCAAGAGAAGGAACTCGATAAGTTGTCGATGAAGAAGGGGATGCCTTGGGCATCCCCAAGCTTAGATGCTTGAGTCTTCTTGAAATATGCAGGGATGAACCACGGGGGCATCCCCAAGCTTAGAATTTTCACTCTTCTTGATCATACTATATCATCCTCCTCTCTTGACCCTTGAAAACTTCCTCCACACCAAACTCGAAACAAACTCGTTAGAGGGTTAGTGCATAATCAAAAATTCACATGTTCAGAGGTGACACAATCATTCTTAACACTTCTGGACATTGCTCAAAGCTACTGGAAGGTAATGGAACAAAGAAATCCATCCAACATAGCAAAAGAAGCAATGCGAAATAAAAGGCAGAATCTGTCAAAACAGAACAGTCTGTAAATACGAATTTTAAAGAGGCACCAGACTTGCTCAAATGAAAATTCTAAAATTGAATGAAAGTTGCGTACATATCTGAGGATCACTCACGTAAATTGGCATAATTTTCTGAGTTACCTACAGAGAATTAGGCCCAGATTCGTGACAGCAAGAAATCTGTTTCTGCGCAGTAATCCAAATCTAGTATGAACCTTACTATCAAAGCCTTTACTTGGCACAACAATGCCATAAAAATAATATAAGGAGAGGTTGCTACAGTAGTAACAACTTCCAAGACTCAAATAAAAAATAAAAGTACTGTAGCAAAATAAACACATGGGTTATCTCCCAAGAAGTTCTTTCTTTATAGCCATTAAGATGGGCTCAGCAGTTTTAATGATGCACTCGCAAGAGATAGTATTTGAAGCAAAAGAGAGCATCAAGAGGCAAATTCAAAAACAAATTTAAGCCTAACATGCTTCCTATGCATAGGAATCTTGTAAATAAACAAATTCATGAAGCATAATGCAACAAGCATAGAAAGATAAAACAAGTGCGGCTTCAAGATTTTCAGCAAAAAGAGAGGTGTTTTAGTAACATGAAAATTTCTACAACCATATTTTCCTCTCTCATAATAATATCCAGTAGCATCATGAGAAAACTCAACAATATAACTATCAAATGAAACATTCTTATCATGAGTCTCATGCATAAAATTATTACTACTCCCAACATTAGCATAGTCATTCTTATTAATTGTAGTGGGAGCAAATTCAACAAAGTAGCTATCATTATTATTCTCATCAAGTGTAGGAGGCATAGTATAATCATAATAAAATTTACTCTCCATAGTAGGCGGCACCAAAAGACCACTATCATTATAATCATCATAAATAGGAGGCAAAGTATCATCAAAGAAAATTTTCTCCTCAATGCTTGGGGGACTAAAAAGATCATGAAAACCAGCTTCCCCAAGCTTAGAACTTTCTATATCATTATCAACAATGGTGTTCAAAGCGTTCATACTAATATTACTACCAGCATGCAAATAAGGTTCCATAGGTTTTTTAATTTTCGCATCAAACCATCCATGTCTTAAATCAGGAAATAGAATAAGAAGCTCATTGTTGTCCATTATGCCAAACTAGTGTAAACAAGAAACAAAAAGATGCAATTGCAGGATCTAAAGGAAATAGCTTCGAACACTCACACAATGGCGCCAGAAAAGTACTTTTATCTGGGACCGGAGTATGAGTGTCTTTTACCTTTCCTCCCCGGCAACGGCGCCAGAAAAGTGCTTGATGTCTACGAGTGCTTCTATTCTTGTGGACAGTGTTGGGCCTCCAAGAGCAGAGGTTTGTAGAACAGCAGCAAGTTTCCCTTAAGTGGATCACCCAAGGTTTATCGAACTCAGGGAGGAAGAGGTCAAAGATATTCCTCTCATGCAACCCTGCAACCACAAAGCAAGAAGTCTCTTGTGTCCCCAACACACCTAATAGGTGCACTAGTTCGGCGAAGAGATAGTGAAATACAAGTGGTATGAATATATATGAGCAGTAGTAACGGCACCAAAAAAGTGCTTGCTGGCGTGTAGTTGATGGTGGTAATATTACGGACAATACAGATGCAGTAGAACAGTAAACAAGCAGCGATAGCAGTATTTAGGAACAAGGCCTAAGGATCATACTTTCACTAGTGGACACTCTCAACATTGATCACATAACAGAATAAATAGATAGATGCTAGACTCTACACTCTCTTGTTGGATGATGAACACCACTAACTGTGTAGGATTACACGAACCCTCAATGCCGGAGTTAACAAGCTCCACAATATTCGATGTTCATGTTTAAATAACCTTAGAGTGCATGACAGATCAACATAACCAAACCAAGTACTAACATAGCATGCACATTGTCACCTTCACACTACGAAAGGAGGCATAGATCACATCAATACCATCATAGCAATAGTTAACTTCATAATCTACAAGAGATCACAATCATAGCCTACGCCAAGTACTACACGATGCACACACTGTCACCATTACACCGTGCAGGAGGAATAAACTACTTTAATAACATCACTACAGTAGCACACAGATAAATTGTGATACAAAACACATTGCAATCATAAAGGGATATAAAAAAGCACTTCACTATGCTATTCATAACAGTGAATAAGTATTCTATGAAATATAGCCTAAGAGACCCACACGGTGCACACACTGTCACCTTTACACACGTGGGACAAGGAGTCTCCGGAGATCACATAAGTAAAACCCACTTGACTAGCATAATGACATCTAGATTACAAGCATCATCATATGAATCTCAATCATGTAAGGCAGCTCATGAGATTATTGTATTGAAGTACATAGGAGAGAGATGAACCACATAGCTACCGGTACAGCCCCGAGCCTCGATGGAGAACTACTCCCTCCTCATGGGAGACAGCAGCGTTGATGAAGATGGCGGTGGTGTCGATGGAGGAGTCTTCCAGGGGCACTTCCCCGTCCCGGCGGCGTGCCGGAACAGAGACTCCTGTCCCCCAGATCTTGGCTTCGCGATGGCGGCGGCTCTGGAAGGTTTTCTCTGGTTTCGTCGAACTTGATAGGGTTTTCGCGACGGAGACTTTAAGTAGGCGGAAGGGCAGCCTCGGAGGGGTCACGGTGGCCCCACACGCTAGGGCCGCGCGGGCCCCCCTTGGGCCGCGCCGCCCTAGTGTGGCGGCTCCCCGTGGCCCCACTTCGTCTTCTCTTCGGTCTTCTGGAAGCTTCGTGGCAAAATAGGACCCTGGGCGTTGATTTCGTCCAATTCCGAGAATATTTTCTTACTAGGATTTATGAAACCAAAAACAGCAGAAAACAGCAACTAGCCCTTCGGCATCTCGTCAATAGGTTAGTTCTGGAAAACACATAAAATCATCATAAAGTATGCATAAAACATGTAGATATCATCAATAATGTGGCATTGAACATAATAAATTATCGATACGTCGGAGACGTATCAAGGGGCAGCGTCGGGGGAGCCAGGGGGCTCCCTCACCACACCTTGGCGCGGGGGGCCCACTGCCGCGCCGCCCTATGGGGTGGGCCCCCTGCTGGCCTTCCTCGACTCTTCTTTGGTCTTCTGGAACACTCCGTGGAAAATAGGGCCGTGGACTTTTGTTTCGTCCAATTCCGATAATATTTGTAAACCAACTTTTCTGAAATCAAAAACAGCAGAAAACAGGAACTGGCACTGTGGCATCTTGTTAATAGGTTAGTCCCAGAAAATGCATAAAAACATTATAAAGTGTGAATAAACATGTAGGTATTGTCATAAAACTAGCATGGAACATAAGAAATTATATTTACGTTGGAGACGTATCGAGCATCCCCAAGCTTCGTTCCTACTCGCCCTCGAGTAGGTAAACGATAAAAACAATAATTTCTGAAGTGACATGCTACCAACATAATCTTGATCAATCTTATATTTACTAATTGGAGACTCCCAATAAGCCTCCACGTTAATCCTCAAAATCTGAGAAAATTGACCATCCGATCTATGTTTTCACTATTTACAGCTGTTGATGAAATCTGAAGAGTCCTCCTAAATTGTCCCACGTCAATTTCACGAGATCGCCTACTATACGATTTCCTCAATCCCTGCTTTGTTGGCGCAGAATCTTCATGACTCTAGGTAATCGTAGGTGTATCCCTCGATCTCCACCACGCCTGCCTCCTCCAAGGTCACCTCCATCGTCTAGCATGGCCGCCATCAAATCCTCCTCACGCAGAGACAGCAGCTGCCGTCATCAAGAAACTATGGCGGACTCTTCACGGTTCTCTTCTCACCCTCCTCCATCTGCAAAGAAGCTGCACTAACATTAACAGGGGCTCTTTGTTGGCAGTCCATCGGCCAGAAACAAGTGAGGAAGTTCTTGAACAAGCCTGGACCACGATTGCATCCTCAACTTTTTGAGAAAATTTGGCGAGAAGAAATCTGTGTATTTTACGGTTTCCTTGGTGTAGTTACGTATCTGAAGATGGAGGAGGGTGGATACACATCAAGTACAATTGCCACGCTGAGCTAATCATTAATTATAGGAAGAGAGGAGAGTAGTACTACGTATATGAAGAGTGGTCAGTGCGCGTGGCGAGGCTGCCGATGGAATCGCCTGGAATTAAGCTATGACCCATGATTTACATATCTTATGTTAGGTAAGTACCCCAATGTTGCATTCTTATGTTCAAATTCGTCTCAGTACGAGACCTTTTCTATTTTTATATAGAATTCAAGTTCAACTATAGAAACAAATTTTGTATATACAGACTGACTCAATATATTGATATGTTATGTAATTAGGTCAAATATCAATGTGCTTTTCTATTGTATTTGGTAACTGATTAGATAGTAAATACTGCCCATCCCACATAAACTACATGTTCGTTTTCAAATAGCACGCCTTTTCCAGTTTTGCTAATATATAAGGTTGTGCTTTTTAGTATATAGAGGCTCCAAAAAAAATAGTGGAACATGACTGAAAGGTCCGCACTATGTGGATTGTGCTCTTCTACGGCGAAATTACATGCGAGGCTCCTACTACATTACATTGAGAAAAAAGATACTTGAACAAAAAGAAAAGATTCTCAATAAATGTAGGAACAGATATCAGAGACTCAGTGCTCTTCATGGATATGATTTAACGGTAGGTCAGTGATGACTTCTCTGAGCCATGATAACCTGGAAGTACACGCTTAAATTAATATTTTGTATTTGATTTGTTCTAAATGTTCCACACGATAGAACTGTAGTTTTGCTTACTTAGATCTGTTCCTTAGATTTTACATTTACCCAATGATCCAATAGGATATGTGTATCTTACAAGCACAAACTATGCTCTGTCCATGTAATTTGTTGACAGTGATGTTTGTAAAGATGGAGCACTATATGCATTGAGGAGGTCTAGAAGGCGGCACCTTAGCAGTATTAATTTCTAGCAACAAGGGATATCTAGAATAATGGTCAAGTTATCTTCATTGTTAAATTTCATCATTTTATGCCATGTCAGTTTTAATGCATTTCCTTTATTTCACTGATATCCTATATATAATGGACAATTATATATTCTGTTATATGGAGCTGGGTAAGAGCTGCTATGGAATTAAAATATGATACAGTAACATAAAGACACAACCAGAAAAAAAATATGTAGTGACTGATTCCATTACACTAAACTGTATATGCTGTACACACATGTGGACTTTATTAGACATACATCATGTGGACTTTATTTATATTGACAAGGACGATGATTTTGATGCACCCAGTGAATGGTCTTCGCCTGTCTCTTGCAGCATCTCTAACCGCGGTCCATCTCTTGATAGAGTAGGTGTTAATGTTCACAGAAGGAAGGCTTTCCATTGAACAGTTGTCGTATAGTATTTTAACAGATGGTTAAGTAGTTCAGTTTGAGCATGAATTATATGTTGTAACTGGGATTTTCTATTTTTTCTATTCTTTATTTTGTCGCAATTGCATGTAGGAATCAATAGTTCAAATTATCCTTCTAATCAGAGATAATTCTTATGCCTTCTTATAGAAGGGAACTTATGTCCAAATGATTTGTTAATGTTTTGTATTTATAATTTGGGGGTCTATGGAAGCACAAATCTTTAATTATTTATAAAACTACTACTAGCATAAAGTGGAATTTAGTTGTTTATGTACCTATTAATGCAGACAGATGAAAAAAACAAACAAACAAACAAATCAAGCCCGTGCATCGCACGGGTTTACGACTAGTACTATTGTAAAGCATATGAGATGAATGAAGTGACTCAAAGCAATGGTCTATAGTTTGCTAACAAAAAGATAATGACTAAACAACTGAATCATGTAGCAAAAACTTTCCATGAATAGTACTTTCAAGACAAGCATCAAAAAATCTTGCATAAGAGTTAACACATAAAGCAATAGATTCTTAATAAAAGGTTTTGAAGCAACACAAAGGAAGATTTAAGTTTCAGCAATTGCTTTCAACTTTCAACATGTATATCTCATGGATAATTGTCAACACAGAGTAATATGATGAGTGCAATAAGCAAGCATGTAAGAATCAATGCACATAGTTGACACAAGTGTTTGCTTCTAAGATAGAAAGAAGTAGGTAAACTGACTCAACATAAAGTAAAAGAAAGGCCCTTCACAGAGAGAAGCAGGGATTAAATCATGTGCTAGAGATTTTCAATTTTTGAAATCATAAAGAGAGCATAAAAATAAAGTTTTGAGAGGTGTTTGTTGTTGTCAACGAATGGTAGTGGGCACTCTAACCCCCTTGTCAAACAGACTTTAAAAGAGCGGCTCCCATGAAGGACGTTATCTCTACCAGCAAGGTAGATCATCCCTCTTCTCTTTTGTTTACACATTTATTTTAGTTTTATTTATAGATGACACTCCTCCCAACCTTTTGCTTTCACAAGCCATGGCTAACCGAATCCTCGGGTGCCTTCCAACATTTCACATACCATGGAGGAGTGTCTATTGCAAAATTAAGTTGCTTACCGATAAATCAGGGCAAAACATGTGAAGAGAATTATTAATGAAAGTTAATTAATTGGGGCTGGGCACCCCGTTGCCAGCTCTTTTTGCAAAATTATTGGATAAGCGGATGTATATGCCACTAGTCCATTGGTGAAAGTCTGCCCAACAAGATTGAAAGATAAAACACCACATACTTTCTCATGAGCTATAAAACATTAACACAAATAAGGAGTAATAAAGTTTTGAATTGTTTAAAGGTAGCAAATGAAGTATTTACTTGGAATGGAAGAAAAATACCACATAGTAGGTAGTTATGGTGGACACAAATGGCATAGGTTTTGGCTCAAGGTTTTGGATGCACGCGAAGCATTCCCTCTCAGTACAAGGCTGTGGCTAGCAAATTTGTTTGAAGCAAACACAAGTATAAACCGGTACAACAAAACTTACATAAGAACATAATTCAAGCATTATAAGACTCTACACTTTCTTCCTTGTTGCTCAAACACTTTTACCAGAAAATATCTAGACCTTAGAGAGATCAATCATGCAAACCAAATTTCAACAAGCTCTACGGTAGTTCTCCACTAATAGGTTTAAACTACATGATGCAAGAGCTTAAACATGATCTACTTGAGAGCTCAAAACAATTGCCAAGCATCAAATTATTCAAGACAATATACCAACTACCACATGAAGCATTTTCTCGTTTCCAACCAAATAGCAATAAATGCAGCGGCTTTCAGCTTTTGCCATGAACATTAAAAGTAAAACGAAGAACACCGGTGTTCAAATGAAAAAGCGAAGCGTGTCTCTCTCCCACACAAGCATGTTAGGATCCGATTTATTCAGAGAATGAAAATAACAAAACGAAAATAAAAGCACACAGACGCTCCAAATAAAGCACATAAGATGTAACGGAATTAAAATATAGTTTCACTAGAGGTGACCTGATAAGTTGTTGATGAAGAAGGGGATGCCTTGGGCATCCCCAAGCTTAGACGCTTGAGTCTTCTCGAAATATGCAGGGATGAACCACGGGGGCATCCCCAAGCTTAGACTTTTCACTCTTCTTGATCATATTATATCATCCTCCTCTCTTGATCCTTGAAAACTTCCTTCACACCAAACTCAAAGCAATCTCATTAGAGGGTTAGTGCATAATCAAAAATTCACATGTTCAACAAGGATACAATCATTCCCAACACTTATGGACATTACCCAAGGTTACTGAAATTTAATGGAGCAAAGAAACCCACTCAAACACAGTAAAAGAGGCAATGCGAAATTAAAGGCAGAATCTGTCAAAACAGAACAGTCCGTAAAGACGAATTTTTTCGAGGCACTTAACATGCTCAGATGGAAAAGCTCCAGTTGAATGAAAGTTGCGTACATATCTGAGGATTACTCATGAATTTTTTCAGGATTTTTAGATTTTTCTACAGAGAGAAAAACTCAAAACCGTGACATCTAAAAATTTGTTTCTGCGCAGAAATCCAAATCTAGTATCAACTTTCTATCAAGGACTTTACTTGGCACAACAATGCAATAAAGTAAAGATACAAAGGTATTGCTACAGTAGTAACAAGCACCTTGAGTCAAATATGAAACAAAAATTGCAGAAATAAAATGATGGGTTGTCTCCCATAAGCGATTTTCTTTAACGCCTTTCAACTAGGCGCAAAAAGTGAAAATCAAGTAACATCAAGAGAAGAAGCATCAACATCATAATTTGTTCTAATAATAGAATTAAAAGGCATCTTCATTCTCTTTCTAGGGAAGTGTTCCATACCTTTCTTAAGAGGGAATTGATATTTAATATTTCCTTCTTTCATATCAATAATAGCACCAACGGTTCGAAGAAAGGGTCTTCCCAAAACAATAGGACAAGATGCATTGCATTCAATATCCAAAATAACAAAATCAACGGGGACAAGGTTATTGTTAACCGTAATGTGAACATTGTCAATTCTCCCCAAAGGTTTTTTTATAGAATTATCAGCAAGATTAACATCCAAATAACAACATTCCAAAGGTGGCAAGTCAAGCATATCATAAAGTTTCTTAGGCATAACAGAAATACTTGAACCAAGATCACATAAAGCATTGCAATCAAAATCATTGACCTCCATTTTAATGATGGGCTCCCAACCATCTTCCAACTTCCTAGGGATAGAAGCTTCAAGTTTTAATTCCTCTTCCCTAGCTTTAATGAGAGCATTTGTAATATGCTTTGCAAAGGCCAAGTTTATAGCACTAGCATTAGGACTTCTAGCAAGTTTTTGCAAGAACTTAATAACTTCAGAAATATGACAATTATCAAAATCAAAACCATTATGATCTAAAGCAATGGGACCATTGTCCCCAACACTTTGAAAAATTTCAGCACTTTTATCACAAACAATTTCAGCAGTTTCAAGCAATTTTGCACGCTTTGTAGTAGAAGTAGAAACATTGCCAACACCAATTATTTTACCATTTATAGTAGGAGGTTTAGCAACATGTGAAGCATCAACATTACTAGTGGTGGTAATAGTCCAAACTCTAGCTATATTATTCTCTTTAGCAAGTTTTTCTTCTCTTTCCCACCTAGCATGCAATTCAGCCATCATTCTAATATTGTCATTAATTCGAACTTGGATAGCATTTGTTGTAGCAAATGACTTAATATCTTTAACTTCATTAGGCATAACTTTCAGTTTTAAAAGATCAACATCAAGAGCAAGACTATCAACCTTAGAAGCAAGAACATCAATTTTACCAAACTTTTCCTCAACGGATTTGTTAAAAGCAGTTTGTGTACTAATAAATTCTTTAAGCATGACTTCAAGATTAGAGGGTACACTCCTAATATCGTTGTAACAATTACCATAAGAATTACCACTGTTAGAAGGATATGGCCTATAGTTGTTACCAAAATTATTCCTATAAGAATTGTTGTTGAAATTATTATTTTTGATGAAGTTCACATCAACATGTTCTTCTTGAGCAACCAATGAAGCTAAAGGAACATTATTAAGATCAACATGAGATTTACCATTAACAAGCATAGACATAATAACATCAATCTTACCACTCAAGGAAGAGGTTTCTTCAACAGAATTTACCTTCTTACCTTGAGGAGTCCTTTCAGTGTGCCATTCAGAGTAGTTGATAATCATATCATCAAGAAGCTTTGTTGCAGCACCCAAAGTGATGGACATAAAAGTACCTCCAGCAGCTGAATCCAATAAGTTCCTTGAAGAAAAATTTAATCCTGCATAAAAGGTTTGGATGATCATCGAAGTAGTTAGTCCATGGGTGGGGCAATTCTTTACCAAAGATTTCATTCTCTCCCATGCTTGGGCAACATGTTCATTATCCAATTGCTTAAAATTCATAATGCTACTTCTCAAAGATATAATTTTAGCAGGAGGATAATATTTTCCAATGAAAGCATCTTTACATTTAGTCCACGAACTAATACTATTTTTAGGCAAAGATAGCAACCAATCTTTAGCTCTTCCTCTCAAGGAGAAAGGAAACAATTTCGGTTTTATAATATCCCCATCTATATCCTTATACTTTTGCATTTCACAAAGTTCAACAAAATTATTAAGATGGGCAGCAAGCATCATCGAGTACTAACACCGAGAAAATTGCTCTCTCATAACAAGATTTAGTAAAGCAGGTTTAATTTCATAAAATTCTGCTGTAGAAGCAGGTGGAGCAATAGGAGTGCATATGAAATCATTATTATTTGTGCTAGTGAAGTCACACAACTTAGTGTTCTCGGGAGTACTCATTTTAGCAATAATAAAAATAAATAAAGCAAAACCGAATTAAATAAAGTAAAACAAGTAACTAATTTTTTGTGTGTTTTTGATATAAAGAAAGCAAACAAGATAGAAAATAAAATAAAGCAAGACAATAAACAAAGTAAAGAGATTGGGTGTGAGAGACTCCCCTTGCAGCGTGTCTTGATCTCCCCGGCAACGGCGCCAGAAAACTAGTTGCTTGTGATGGTAAAGCACACGTCCGTTGGGAACCCCAAGAGGAAGGAATGATGAGTACAGCAGCGAGTTTTCCCTCAGTAAGAAACCAAGCTTATCGAACCAGTAGGAGATGAAGATCACGTGAAGGTTGTTGGTGAAGGAGTGTAGTGCGGCGCAACACCAGGGATTCCGGTGCCAACGTGGAACCTGCACAACACAATCAAACTACTTTGCCCCAACTTAACAGTGAGGTTGTCAATCTCACCGGCTTGCTGAAAACAAAGGATTAAACATATGGTGTTGTAAATTATGTTTGCTTGCAGAAAACAAAAGACAACAATGATTGCAGTAGGTTGTATTTCAGATGTAAAAGAATGGACCGGGGTCCACAGTTCACTAGTGGTGTCTCTCCAATAAGATAAATAACATATTGGGTAAACAAATTACAGTTGGGCAATTGACAAATAGAGAGGGCATAACAATGCACATACATATCATGATGACTACTATGAGATTTACTTACGGCATTACGACAAAGAACATAGACCGCCATCCAGCATGCATCTATGCCTAAAAAGTCCACCTTCGGGTTAGCATCCGCACCCCTTCCAGTATTAAGTTGCAAGCAACAGTCAATTGCATTAAGTACTGTGCGTAATGTAAACAATACAAATATCCTTAGACAAAGCATTGATGTTTTATCCCTAGTGGCAACAGCACATCCACAACCTTAGGGGTTACTGTCACTCCCCCAAACTCAATGGAGACATGAACCCACTATCTAGCATAAATACCCCCTCTTGGAGTTACAAGTATCAACTTGGCCAGAGCCTCTACTAGCAACGGAGAGCATGCAAGATCATAAACAACACATATAAGATAGATCTATAATCAACTTGACATAGTATTCCATATTCATCGGATCCCAACAAACACAACATGTAGCATTACAAATAGATGATCTTGATAGGCAGCTCACAAGATCTAAACATGATGGCATAATAGGAGAAGACAACCATCTAGCTACTGCTATGGACCCATAGTCCAAGGATGAACTACTCACTCATCAATCCGGAGGCGGGCATGGTGATGTAGAGCCCTCCGGTGATGATTCCCCTCTCCGGCAGGGTGTCGGAGGAGATCTTCTGAACCCTCCCGAGATGGGGTTGACGGCGGCGGCGTCTCTGGAACTGTTCTCGTATTTTGGCTCTCGGTGCTAGGGTTTTCGGAGACGAAGGAATAAATAGGCGAAGGGGCAGCGTCGGGGGAGCCAGGGGGCTCCCTCACCACACCTTGGCGCGGGGGGCCCCACTGCCACGCCGCCCTATGGGGTGGGCCGCCTGCTGGCCTTCCTCGACTCTTCTTCGGTCTTCTAGAACACTCCATGGAAAATAGGGCCGTGGGCTTTCGTTTCGTTCGATTCCGAGAATATTTGTAAACCAACTTTTCTGAAATCAAAAACAGCAGAAAACAGGAACTGGCACTGTGGCATCTTGTTAATAGGTTAGTCCCAGAAAATGCATAAAAACATTATAAAGTGTGAATAAAACATGTAGGTATTGTCATAAAACTAGCATGGAACATAATAAATTATAGATACGTTGGAGACGTATCAGTAAGCCTTGTCAATTATGCTTCATGAACTAACCCATCATATATGTGGTCTTGTGTTGTCTATGTGGGTTAGGTATCTTTCCATGGGCATGCATCAAAAGTGAGATCTCATATAGCCCATGAGAGGATGACATCAAGTGGTGATCATCATCAAGGTTGAGTTGGGCAAGTTCAAGTTGAGCATCTCAAGAGGATCATATGCTTGAAGCTTGCCGTCCATTTGGTGATAATTGACATGTGAAGATGTGCATCAATGGATCTTTCCCATCATGGTGTATGGGGGAGCATTTGTGAGTCTTCACGAAGCAACAATGATCAAGTGAGGCATTCTGGCTTGAGTGGAGCTTGAAGAGTTATCATCAAGATCAAGCCGGATGCGCAATGCAAAGGTATGGCCTTGCTAGGTTTTCCTTTTACCGGTCTCAAGGTGGTTGTTGGGAGACCGGATTATAGGATAGATAGCCGCACTATCAAGAGGGGCTTTCAGTTGGGTAACTTGATCACATCGTCTTAGGGAGCTCAACCCTTTGAATACTTTGCATATCCCTATTACTTCTTGGTGTTTCTCTGTGTGAGGTTCTTGAGCTTGTTGCTAGCTTTACAACAAGCCCAACTTCATCGAAAACGGAATCCGCATGCATCTTCTATTGCGTTTTCAAGATTGGATGTCTTCACCCTTTCTTGACGGTGGGAGACTCTCTCTCTAGAATCTCTAAAAATATCCTGTGAGGAGTCTCCATTCGTCTTTATTTTTCCAACAAAATTGGTTTCATGTCAATCGGAGTTCGGGAGCATTTTCTGTTTAAAAGGAAAAGAAAAGGTCTTCACTGTCGCTCGGTGCCCGCCCGGCTTAAGGTCCGGCTGGACCGGCCGCGGCACCGGCTAGCCCGGCGCAAACCAGCTCCTTGATCGGTGCTAAATGGGCACTATCCAGGAAGGTCTCCAGCTTCTCCCGGTGATGGCCCTGCGTACGGTCCGGTTTGGACCGGCCGGTCCGGCCTCACGCCGGCCTGTGGACCGACCTCCCCGGCGCTGACCGGCTCCTGCTCCGGTGATAACCGGTGGAAGGTTCTATATGTCCTGGACTCGCCCCGGTCTCGGCCCAGCGTACGATCCGGTGCTGGCCAGATGGTCCGGCCTGTGGCCCGGTCTGACCAGCCCCTAAACAGGATGGCCCGGGCCCTGGCCCGGTTGACCGGCTTCCTCGACTGATGTTGAGCTGGACACTTCCCCAACGGTTTAGATCTCGGCTTGGGCTATAAATAAGCCTTCTTCCACCTTGGGCAAAATAAATTCTTCCACTCTCTCTCCTCCATTGTTGACTTTGAAGAACTTTCCCTATCTCTTGATCCCCCCCCCATGATTCTTGCTCATTCTTGAGGGATCTAAGAGAGGAGATCTAGATCTACAATCCCCACCAATCCATTTCTCCTCTAAGTGAGGGGAACCCTTTGGATCTAGATCTAGGAGTCATTTGTTGATTTCCTCCTTGTTCTTCCTCTCTAATCTCATCCTAGGATTTGTTGCTTTGGTGGGATTTGAGTGTGAAGGATTTGAACACCTCTGGTGTTCTTGCTTTGCATTATTGCATAGTGTTGAGCTCTCCACCACGATTAGTTCGAGTGAGAGGCCGTGAGCTTGTTACTCTTGGAGGGTGACCTCCTAGTTGGCTTGTTTGGTGTCCCGGTGATCTCTTCGTGGAAGATTGTGAAGAGGCTCGGGCTTCTCCTTCGTGGAGCTTGTGAAGTGGTTGTGGAGCTTGCCATCTCCGGAGTGGAGGAAAAGTTAACCATAAGGAAAGGGTCATTATCCTTCGTGGGTTTGGCTCAAAGAAGAAGGTGAGCCTTCGTGGCGTTGAGGAATCCTTCGTGAGACCTCCACCTCTTCAAACGTGACGTACCTTCTTGCAAAGGAAGGGAACACGGGAATACATCTTCACCTCCGCGTACCTCGGTTATTTCTATACCCGAGCTTACTTTCCTTTGTGATAGCCATCGAGCTTGAAGTTCTTATTATATCTTGCTATCACTTGTTGTTCATATATATATCTTGTGTCTATCTTGCTTAGCTCTAGTTGTTGTTGTTGCACTTAGTTGAACCTAGCATATTTAGGGGTTGTGCTTGTAAACTAAACGTTATTAGTTTAATTCTGCATTCTTACAAGCCAAATCCGTAAGAGTTTTTAAACGCCTATTCACCCCCCCCCCCCTTTAGACGACACCTCGTCCTTTCAGTGTGATTGTATGAATTATTGAATATAGTATGAATAAAATGTGATTGATATGTTGCTTCAAAATATTTAAAAGGAAAAAAATTGGGGCCGCCGTTTGGGAGGCGCCGGTGTGGGAACAGCGTTCCCAAATGGAGGATGCACTGCCGGCGCCCCGCATACAGCAGTGTCGGTACCCCTGCAAGCGACTATTTGGGGGCCGCCAGTGAAAATGCTCTAAGGGACGGCCGTTCCATAGGGGCGCACCCCATATGTCCGGCCCTCAAATAGTTAAATTTTTTGGACGCCGAATTCATTGGATTTTGCACAAAAGATAGATAAATTTAAACTAAAATATTAAAAAGACTAAACTAGCCAAAGGAGACAACTCTCGCAGCCACAACACCAACCACCACTTGACAACCAGAAATGGAGAGCTCGTCGACCCAAACCAGCACAACCATACCACGTGGAGGCAAACCACACCGGAGACGGCGGCTCCGCCAGCACCATGTTGGCAGGAGCACCGCATAAAGGCAGCAGCAGCACCTCCAGAACGGCACGACACGCCGCCGATGCGGCTACGCCGGCTGCCACCGCCAACACCCACCGTGGGCCACCGCCCGAGAACCCCCACCACCGTCTACGGAGGAAGCCGCCATAGGAGCCACCACAGGCAGCAGCCGCGCCTCGCCGCCTCGTGCTGCCGCCGTCCGGCCAGCCCCTAGCCGCAACCGCCAAAAAAAGGCACCGAAGCAGATCCACCCAGATCCCACGCCCAGGAGGGCGCCCCGCCGCCACCGCGCCGCTAGGGATTTTCCCGACGATGCCCACAGGTGGCGGCGAGGGTAGGGAGACGGGGAGGCTGGCCGCTCGCCGGATCTGGGGCGCTCCGGTGCGGCCGCACGGTAGCGAAGCGGGCACTGTTACTGTTTTTTACTGAACTAGTCTAATTGTTGGGTAGGTCAGCTAAGCTAGCCTGCATTTGTGCTGATGTCCCAGTTGATTTGGACATTCTCCAAAATAAGATCAGAGCACCTCCCTATTCCTTAAAGTGGTCGCTAGGACCCCCGCGACCCCAAATCGAGCTGCCCTAGCTAATTCGAGGTATACCAATGTACCATCCATTTCCTCACCTACAATACACTGTTTGAGAGGAGCTGGACAGCTTTCCTCTCTACAGAAACGAAGGAGGCAACGCATGTTACATGAAAGCATCGGGTCGTCGTAACAAACACGCATTGACAGTACGTACATGGCTTTGAAAGAAAAACAATGAATGGGCACTGTTTAACGCCTTGGATTAGGAAAAGAAAAGGCAGCGACAGCTCTACTAGTCCCTCTTCTACATGTATGAATGCAGGGACTCCCAAGGGGTTTCGCAACATCTGGAGTGGAATGGTACGAAGGGGGCAATGGGCTGCACGGTGACGTATAAACTAATGTGTAGCTTGTTGCCGCCCCCTGACCTAAAGAAATGGAGCAGTCAGCTCCATGATCAAGAGCACGTTCTCATGTAATTTCCCCTCGCAGTTGCGGTGCATTGGATATGCAAAGTATAACGTAAATACGATTGGACCTGTAGTCCTGTGCAGTAAAAATGGTCCGACAGCATCGCAACCCGCATGTTGCACGAAAACCCTAGAACGAGAGGGAAACTGCAAGAACACAATACAGGACACCTGTCGCCCATCTCAACTGCAAGACTCTGGCCTGTGGATGCCTTCGAGGACCATGGCTTCACCGCCGACGATCGAGGTTCGGGACTCCACTGATACATGCTACTAGTAGAAAACGGATCTATTCTCCAGATTCTAGAACTATTCTCTCGGTTTTGAAGGGTCGGTTGTCCAACCGAGAGCCTCCACCTTTAGTTTGGTTGGGTTACAAACCAAAACTAAAGATCCACGTGGCACCGACGAAACGATCAATCGGGACTAAAGGTTCCAATTGAACCGGGACTAGAGGTGGCCGCGCGTCCTAATCGTTGGAACCGAGATTATTGCTAACAATAGTTACGATTTAAAATATGGCCGAAAATAATGCTTTTTGCAGCCCCGAATAAAAAACCCGTTGTCTACTAGTGACATGTAACATAACTTGTGGCGATTCGCGTTATTCAAACCCAGAATTATGATATAAGTTCTCGTGTCAACGCAAATGGATAGAGAGTGTTCGTCTTCGTCCATAGAAATAGTAGGGCATCTAATATCTAATTTAGTGGTCCGATGCAAATGGATCAAGTTGTGTGGATCGATTTATGTTTGGACGCCTGCATCTGCACGCGTCCCCCGCTTGTCCTCGTGGACCAATGGCACGAGCACCAGCCACTCCCTCAGGAAAACTGCGTACAAACTAGTCTACGCCTCCCCCCCCCCCCCCCACCCCCACCACCCCCAATGGCACGAGTCACTCTCTCACAAAAATAGCCTATCCCCTCCCTTCGTCAACCCAGTCTCGACCGCCTCCACTGCTGCCTGGACGGACAAGGCCCTGGCCAAGGCAAATAAAGAATTGACGCGGATGGAGCAAGCAGTTGAGACCAAGAAACGCGGCGCCTGGTGGGTACCGTGAAAGCAAGGGTGAGCTTAAAAAAAGGAAAAGGTCGAGCTCATCCTGGCCCTTCAGGCCAAGGCCAACTCCAACGTCTTTGCCTCCCAAGCCGCTATCCAGGTCACTGTCATGATCAAGAATGAGGTGCTTGACACCGTTAGGGACTTGCCCGCTGGTCCTCTTCAAGAAGTTGTGTATGATCCGTGGTCGTAAGGCTGCCTCTGGGACCACGGTCGCCAGCGGCACCATCAGGGTATGCGCCGTCCAGCACGTCCATCAGTCCTCCCGGTTCGCCGGGACACGACCGTCGTCGCAGGAGGTCCCATCCTTGGAGGGTGTGCCTAGCCATGACCTCAACCGCAGTCTTGTCCCCGCTACACAAAATGATCATCCGCTAACGTGATGCATATGATCTCATATGTCTATCTTACTTTGTCTATTCCGTATGAAACTTTTCTCCGTTTGCACTTTGATTCAATAATGTGGCGTGTAAACTATGTGATTCTCTTATTTGTCATAATGTTTAGCACTATGATTATTTTTGTGCTATTTTCATTCATATATTGACTAATTAGGTGAAATAAAGATAAAAATAAAAAAAAAGGCAAAAGTCTAGCACCGACCAAATGTGTCTCGCAGGTGGGTTAGCCTCCGAAGCCAAACAGACAAGCGGATGGAAGCAGCCACATTTATATCTGCTGCCCAACCTAAACGTACCAAAACAAACATATTTGACGTTCATTGGAGATGCCCTAAGAATTCTAGCTAAAGGTTATAATGATTTGAAAACACTGTATTGAATGGAATTTGTTTGGTTGCATCACAAAAATTTAAGCTTATGCAGCTTGTAACACTAGGTTATATGCATCTATTCACTAGTAGAAAACATCTCTTTTTGATAGGAAAACGCATCTCCTTCGCGTGCCCCCTCGCGTGTGCCCTCCAGGGCGCCGCAGGAGGAGATCCCATCGCGCCACATCCACACACAATTCACTTGCGCCTCTCGCCCCCACTGCCGTCGTCCCTCGCCGCGGTGGCGGCGAGCCCGGCCGACGAAGGAGGCCTGCGCGTGGTGGTTTGCCGGAGACAGCCGTCGGGGCTGCTGGGGCGGAAACGGACGGCGAGTCGACGAGCAGCGGCTAGGGCGGCGCCCCTGGCCAGGGTGGTGGCAGTGGCCCCCTTGGCGGCGCTTGATCGGCGGTGAGGGCTTGGCTGCGGGTCGGCTCGGGACGAACCCTAGATCTTGATCTGGGTGGTTCTCTATGTTGTCTCTCCATCTCCTCGTTGTGTCACGGCGGTTCTAGTGGTGGATTTACCCTACGCTTCCGTCTCCTTGCGCGCTGATGACCCACAAGTATAGGGGATCGCAACAGTCTTCGCGGGAAGTAAAACCCAATTTATTGATTCGACACAAGGGGAGACAAAGAATACTTGTAAGCCTTAACAGCGGAGTTGTCAATTCAGCTGCACCTGGAAACAGACTTGCTCGCAAGAGTTTATCAGTAGTAACAGTTTTATAGCAGTAGCAGTAGTGAAATAACAGCAGCAGCGTAACAAAGACAGCAGTAGTGATTATAGTAAACAACAGGATTA
>NC_061509.1:207203532-207222051 GCF_022539505.1 Lolium rigidum
GTGAAGCTTGTGGTGGTGAAACAAGTTTACTTATCACGGATGGTGAATCAAGAGCAGCAGAGCTACTCGCAGTTGTACCTTTTCTTGTATTGGATGGTAATATGGCGACTTTAGTATCGCGAGGTTTACCCATGATGGAGAATTTGCAGCGAACAATATCAATCCAATTGAACTTGCAAATAAAGCTATGCTCCCCGGCAACGGTGCCAGAAAATAGTCTTGATGACTCACAAGTATAGGGGATCGCAACAGTCTTCGCGGGAAGTAAAACCCAATTTATTAATTCGACACAAGGGGAGACAAAGAATACTTGAAAGCCTTAACGACGGAGTTGTCAATTCAGCTGCACTCGGAAACAGACTTGCTCGCAAGAGTTTATCGAGTAGTAACAGTTTTATAGCAGTAGCAGTAGTGAAATAACAGCAGCAGCGTAACAAAGACAGCAGTAGTGATTATAGTAAACAGCGGGATTAAAATACTGTAGGCACAGGGATGGATGAGCGGGCGTTGCATGGATGAGAGAAACTCATGTAACAATCTAGGTAGGGCATTTTCAGATAATAATAAAACGGTATCCAAGTACAAATCAATCAATAGGCATGTGTTCCATATTTAGTCGTACGTGCTCGCAATGAGAAACTTGCACAACATCTTTTGTCCTACCAGCCGGTGGCAGCCGGGCCTCTAGGGAATCTACTGGAAATTAAGGTACTCCTTTTAATAGAGCACCGGAGCAAAGCATTAACACTCCGTGAACACATGTGATCCTCATATCACCGCCTTCCCCTCCGGCTGTCCCAATTTCGTCACTTTGGGGCCTCGGGTTCCGGACAACAATACGTGTATACAACTTGCAGGTAAGATCATAAAACAATGCATATCATCATGAAACAATAACATGTTCAGATCTGAGATCATGGCACTCGGGCCCTAGTGACAAGCATTAAGCATAACAAGTTGCAACAATATCATAAAAGTACCAATTACGGACACTAGGCACTATGGCCTAACAATCATATGCTATTACATGACCATTCTCATCCAATCCCTACCATCCCCTTCAGCCTACAGCGGGGGTATTACTCACACATGGATGGGGGAAACATGGCTGGTCGATGGAGAGGCATCGGTGGTGATGATGGCGATGATCTCCTCCAATTCCCCGTCCCGGCTGAGTGCCAGAACGGAGTTTCTGGTCCCGAGACGGAGTTTCGCGACGGTGGCGGCGTACTGGATGTCTTCTGGCGATTTCGTCTAACCCCCGTACGTTTTTAGGTCGAAGGCGTTAAGTAATCCAGAGGAGGGCGTCGGAGGCCAGCTGAGGGGGCCACACAGTAGGGCGGCGCGCCCCCCCTCCAGGCCGCGCCGGCCTAGTGTGTGGGGGCCCTGGGCCTCCCCCAGGCCTGCCCTTCTGGCTCCGTGATTCTTCTGGAAAAATAAGCCCTTCGCCATAAATTCCGAGGATTTTCCTGAAAGTTGAATTTCTGCACAAAAACGAGACACCAGAGCAATTCTGCTGAAAACAACGTTAGTCCGTGTTAGTTGTATCCAAAATACACAAATTAGAGGCAAAACAATAGCAAAAGTGTTCGGGAAAGTAGATACGTTTTGGACGTATCACGCGCCACTGCCCATGGCCACCGGTTGGACTCGAGGAGGCGGATCCCGCAGGTTGCTGGCAGGTGGCGTGGGGGTTGCTGGCTCGGCATGAATAAAGGTGGAGGTCCTTAGATTCCTCTCTCACCGTGATGAAGAACTGCCAACCGCCTGTTGTCATTGATCTTGGACGCACTGTCGAGTTCTGGAAGGCTCCGCTGACGAATTCCAAATGGACGACATGCCTGATGGTGTTCCGGTCGTGCGCAACCGTGTTTTTTCTGACCAATTCAATTCAGAGGGGCCGTTGGGAAGCTCTGTGGTCTGTTGCCATCATGGGACATGTCTTGGTTCCGTGCTGAAGTCAGACACAGAGAATGGCATGGAAGCCGAGATCTGAGGACTAGCAATGGAGGTTTGAGTCTTGGCCGTGTAGAGATTCTTCCTTGGTGACTCGTGACTTGGAGCGGCGGAATTGGCAAGTGGGGGCGACAACACAGGAGGAATTCAGTGTCTAAACTTGCAAGGTGAAAACCCAAGGTCTGGCCTTAATTGGTTGTGCCTTGCAATGACCTTGCTGAAGGCATTGTTTTGTGAGTGCGGACTTTCTCCGGAGTGAAAATCTATGGTCATTGATCATGTTGATGACGGCGCTTTAGCACCATTTCCTTCTTGGAGACGTCGCTTTTGGAGTTTATGGATTCCTGGTGTTGTTTTGGTGGTGTTTGGTTCGCTGTTACAAGAAATTTGTCACTTTAGTGGGACTTTTCTTTTCTGTAATTTTCCTTTCTTTTTTGGCTATGTGCATCTGTATGGCTATTAGGGCACTATGTTGTTGTAGAGGTTGGGTGTAATTGGTATCTTCACGATATCTATATGTTCCCTTTATCGAAAAATAAAACAAGTCCTTTCTTCGAAGTGCCCAGAGCATTAGTCCAAGCTGTGTTTGAAACCCGGACTAATGTGTCATTAGTCTCGATTCAAATGGGTAGGGCGCCGGAAAGTTTTAGTCCCGGTTTGTAACGAGACCTTTATCCCGGTTGGAGATACCAACCGGGACAAAAAGGGTTGCGGTAGGCCCCGCCGTTGCGAAAATATTTAGTCCTGGTTGGTGTCCCCAATCGGGACTAATGGTCTATCCTTTAGTCCCGGTTGGAGACACCAACCCGAACTAAAGGTCTTCTTGTGGTTTTTTGGCTCCAACCCCCTCCCCCCCACCCACCCACCGACCGATCGCCTTTTTTAGCTTTCTAAAATCCGAAAAAAACAATAGAAAAATAAAAATTGAAAACCTTTTAGTTGTAGGTAGCTTAGGTGATCTAGTTATTATAAAAACCTTTTATTTATTAAAATAATTATTTGAAATTCAAACAATAAAGAAGTGTGACATCATGACCAACAGGTAATAGGCCGGATTGATATGATAGTAACATAAATAACATGCGCACAAAGCACTTGAAAGCGGGACGGGAAGAACTCGGAAGTTAAGCGTGCTAGTGCTGGAGTAGTTCGAGGATGGGTGACTAAGCGGTAAGTTTGACCACAAGTAAATAATTTGACTAGAGATTAAGTGTAGTTAGAGACTAAACTTTTCAAATAACTCAAATACTATAAATTCTGGAAAAAAAATTAGAAAAAAAAGGAGTGAAAAATTAGAAAAAAAATAATTGGAAAAAATAGAGGTAATGACTTTTAGTCTCGTTTGGTGTTACAAAATAAAAGTCCTTCGTCCAGCACGCGCCCGCAGCCCACGTGGAGGTCATTTGTTCCCGGTTTGTAACACAAACGGGACTAAAGGTGAGGCTTTTAGTCCCGATTTGACAGTTTCGGTTGGGCAACCAAGACTAAAGACCCTCAATAACCGGGACAGTAGGCCGTTTTCTACAGATTTTCTAGGTAGCTAAAACTTCCATTATCTAAAATAAAAATTATCATGAGTTATAATCGGTAACAAAGAAGTTTTTGGAGTTTTTTTTTCGAAACACAGTACAGACGTAGATGCTCACATATACGCACATACACTCATCCCTATGAACGCACGCACACCATGCCCCTATGAGCACCTCAGAGAGACTACGTCCAAGAAACTTCATCCGACGGGTCTTGAGATTGACGAAGTCACCACAGGCGCCTCGCTGTCGACGGGAACGTCGCCTCTCACTAAACAATATTCCGCCTTTAATGAGACACCGAAGTGTCAAATTTGAGGTTTGAACTTTGGTGAGCTGGGGTGCCACTGCTCTCCTAACCACCCAACCACAGGTTAATTCTCAAAAAGTTTTTGGAGTTGGATGCAGGAAAAAAACCAATCTAAAATTTCTACGAGAACCAATCATACAATCATACAATCAAACAAACATTATAAAAAAACAAAGAGGGATACCTTATAAATTGGATTCACCGACCTTTTTTTGCGACAAGCACCGACCAGTTTATCCAAAAGTATGAACCATAAGACCATCTCCACCGGTGCGCCCCGTAGCGGCTCCGATAGCTTTTCGGTGGCCGGCAGCGAAAATGGTCTCACACCGGTGCACCCCAAATAGCGCCGGCGCTTTTTCAAACCCAATAGAAGCGCCGGCAACTCCGTGTCGGCCCCTACACGAAGGGCCCGAATCGGGCGCGCCGACGCCTTGCGAGGCGGAAATTTTTGGGCGTGGGAACCGCCTGTCAGTGATGCCAGGGCGCCACGCTAGAGATTTTACTGCCACGACGCCGGGCTGGAAACTATCCCACCATGACGCCGCGCGGGAAACTCTCCCGCCACGATGCCGCGCCTCGCCGTCGGTCTATATTATCCCTCCTCCCCCGCCTCATCGGTGCAAAAATCTAAACCCTAAAAAATACAACAATGTTCGATTCGTGGGAGGAGGCGGCGCTAGAGGCGGCCGTTAAAGTCGTGGAGGAGGACCCGCAGCTCGCAGAGTACGAGACGTGGGAGGAGGCGGCGCTAGTGGTGACCGTAGATGCCTTTGTCGCGGACGAGCGGCAGGACCAGGAGGTGGAGCTGCGACACCGGGAGGAGGTGCGGCGGCAGCGGGAGGCGGAGCGGCAGCACCGGTCGGAGGTGCGCCTAATTGACGTTCATGGCGGAGGATCGACGATGGAGGAGCAGCGGAGAGAGCATGGGAGAGAGCATCGAAGAGAGCAGCGGGCGATCGTCCACCTCCATAGAGCCGGGTGGGCAGTAGGTAGTAGGCTCGAGATGAAGCGGGTTTCACATGTCATCCTGGGTCGAGGAGTGAATAATGTTTTACTCAGATTTGCCCTAAAATATTATTCATTCCTCGATCCTGAATAACATGAAAATGAAACTACAAGTAAATGTTTAGTTTGTCTAAAAAAAACTTCTCTCGGGGGCCGGTTTGGGGGCGCCGCTGCAGGAACAGCACCCCCAAATAGAGGATGCAGTGTCGGCGCCCCCTCCCCTCCCCCCCTCCCCCATACGGCAGTGTCGGCGCCTCTGCCGGTGACTGTTTGAGACGCTGGTGGAGATGCTCTAATAGAGAAAAACGAGCCATTTTTCAACACCTCTATTCACGATTGCGCCCCAACAGGCCTTAGGGGGTGTTTGGTGTGGCTTTTTTTGGCTTTTGGCTTTGGCAAAAGCCACCAAAAGCACCTAAATAGGTGCTTTTTTTGGCTTTCTTTTGGCTTCCAAAATCCAAAAGCCAAAAAAAGCACCTATTTAGGTGCTTTTGGTGGCTTTTGCCAAAGCCAAAAGCCAAAAAAAGCCACACCAAACACCCCCTTAGACATGTGATCGATGTATGACCAAAACATTTATTGAGTATTTTGTTAGCCGAATTTTAAACTTAAACTTCTTGGGTCTAATATAATATTGAACTAGATCCACCAAAAAATTCATCCAGCAGTCTGAATTGACAAGGAATGACCGGCAATACATACAACACTCTGAACCAAAAAAAAAATGGAATTGACAAGGTACTAATCTTTTTTATTTCTATAGGTAAATGTTTAGTTTGTCTAAAAAAACTCCTCTCGGGGCCGCCGGTTTGGGGGCGCTGGTGTGGTAATAGCACCCACAAATAGAGGATGCAGTACCGGCGTCCCCCCCCCTCTACGGTAGTGTCAGCGCCTCTGCCGGCGACTGTTTGAAACGCGCCGGTGGAGATGCTCTAATAGAGAAAAACGAGCCATTTTTCAACACCTCTTTTCACGACTGCGCCCCAACAGGCTTTAGGGCGACTTCTTTTGGGCTCCTGCTTATGCATAAGCTGCCTTATGCGAAACGGTGGGGAGAAACTGTGGTGGGAAGAAGCTCCTAGAAACTAGTTCCTCCTATTCTTTTGGGCTTCTGAAAATTTGGCTTATTCATGTGTTGAGTTGTAAAATGTCTATAACGCCCCGAAATAATTTAGGTGCCCCAAATGAACAATAATATCATATGTATGATAGTTTTTAGTATAAAATGAGTTAGAAATGTATCAAGAAAATTACATAAAAATTTCCATTCTCATTATTATGTACCAAATTTTATACCAAAACCTCCCACATAGCATATATCAAAAAAGTCCATGCCCAATTCATATCACAAAAATTACCTTAGTATTCACAACAATAGAAATTTAAACTTCTTATGTCTATAAACCTGGACGGAATCAAGCTAATTGCAAATATTTCGAACTAATTAGAAAAAAATTGAGTTAATTACAAGGAAGGAGAGCTACTGTTCACGGTTGTGAGGAGGATATCACGCAGACGAGGAAGGAATCGAGCGGTGGACTGGAACGGCAACCGCGGTCGCCGAGATGGACATCTCCTGCGGGGTAGAGCTTGGCCGCCGGCGTGGAGCGCTTGGTCGTCGGCCACGGTCTCCTGATGCGGGTGGGCGGCGGCTGCGAGTGGAAGCGGCTGCGGGTGGGCGGCGCCTGCAGGTGAGCGGCGGAAGAGGAGCAGCGCCTGCAGGGAAGCGAAGGAGGCGCGGTTGTGGCGTCGGGTAGCGGCGGCGGCGGCGAGTAGCTGTGGCGGCAGTGGATGGGAACCCTTGCGTTGTCCTGGAACGGATCGATTCGGTGTTTCTTTTGACTTGCCGAACCGTTTTCTACGGGAGTGGCAATCTGTTGTAATTAGAACTGAAATGGGTGGCAAATTCCTATACCGTTTCGGGTTTCTATCCAGAAGCTCGGGAAACTGCCTCCCATCAGTTTCTGGATTTACACACGGTAAACACTATGTCTCGTAGTCCGATGGGAAACAACCGATCGGACCCAAGCTAGGCCGTCGATCTTGTTTCCATCGCTCGGTCTGAGATGGGACCTTCTCGGTGGAAATAAGCAAGCCACAAGCTGGAGACTTCTTTTAGGCTTTAGCTGTCCACAACCTAGAAGCCAGTCTAGAAGCTAAAAAGAAGTGCCCCTGACATGTGATCGATGTATGCCCAAAACATTTATTGAGTATTTTGTTAGCCGAATTTTAAACTTAAACTTCTTGGGTCTAATATAATATTGAACTAGATCCACCAAAAAATTCATCCAGCAGTCTGAATTGACAAGGAATGACCGGCAATATATACAACACTCTGAACCCAAAAAAAATTAAAAAAATTACCACGGTACCTTCTTTAAATAATTACCCAGAGAAAAAAAAAAGATTAGTTACGAAAGGTTGAGTCATAACCCAGAGAAGTTACGAAAGGTCGGAAATAATTTATGGACATTCATACATTAATGTACTCTATATAAAACCTCATCAGGAGTTTCCACACACTACTATTTTGATTTTTATGGCGAGCAAGTATTACTTGGGTGACTAGGAGTATCTCCACCGACGGCCCTAATAGTAACCCTAATAGTCGTATGGGGGTGCCCGGCACAAAACGGGTACCCACCGGCTTCTCCCAACAGAATAGTAGGCAGCCCCACGCCGTCCCTTACGCGGAAGCGCCGGGTTGGGAGCGCTAGCATTCTAGTCCACGTAGGATTTCGCCTGCGGGACTCTCCTGGTAGTTTCATACGTCCATTCCCCGCTCACTCCGCCTTGCATCACCCTTGTTTGCAATCACCGTCATTGCAGTCGCCTCCCCGTGCTTGCCTCCAACCCGCTCACCAAGAATCCCTACCGCCGCTGCCACATCTAGACATCTCGCATCGTGGTTCGATCGGAACGGCCGTAGGTGCCGCCGGCTCCGCCATCGTCTGAAGGGACCAGTCTGACGAAGTCACCTCTCCTGCCTCCCCAACCACACGCCATCGCTAGGCTCTTCTGTAGCACCCCTCACTGAGAACCCTGACTCGTCGGCCCAACGCGATGGGTGGCAGCGTCGTCCCCCCTCCCTACCCACAAGGTGTTCGCGGGTTTGCCTCAATGGAAAATGATGATGCAGATGCTGATGAAAAAGGAGGCGGATGCCACCGCTGACCAACAACAGATAGCTGCCGACCCTCAGCTTGATGGATCGAGGGTTGGGAAGGCGAAGAACAAGGACCGGCATCGTCTTGACTCCGACTACTTCAAAGACGACGCAACACATACCACCAACGATTTTTGGTGGCGATTGATACCTCCAAAACGTATCTACTTTCCCGAACACTTTTGCTATTGTTTTGCCTCTAATTTGTGTATTTTGGATACAACTAACATGGACTAACGCTGTTTTCAGCAGAATTGCTCTGGTGTCTCGTTTTTGTGCAGAAATCCAACTTTCAGGAAAATCCTCGGAATTTATGTCGAATGTCTTATTTTTCCAGAAGAATTACGGAGCCAGAAGGGCAAGCCAGGTGGAGGCCCGAGGCCCCCACACACTAGGCCGGCGCGGCCTAGGAGGGGGGCGCGCCGCCCTACTGTGTGGCCGCCTCGGCTGGCCTACGACGCCCTCCTCTGGACTACTTAAGGGGTTTCGACCTAAAAAACACGGGGGGTTAGAAGAAATCGCCAGAAGACATCCAGTACGCCGCCACCGTCGCGAAACTCCGTCTCGGGACCAGAAACTCCGTTCTGGCACTCCGCCGGGACGGGGAATTGGAGGAGATCATCGCCATCATCACCACCGACGCCTCTCCATCGACCAGCCATGTTTCCCCCATCCATGTGTCAGTAATTCCCCCGCTGTAGGCTGAAGGGGTTGGTAGGGATTGGATGAGATTGGTCATGTAATAGCATAAGATTGTTAGGGCTTAGTGCCTAGTGTCCGTAATTGGTACTTTTATGATATTCTTGCAACTTGTTATACTTAATGCTTGTCACTAGGGCCCGAGTGCCATGATCTCAGATCTGAACATGTTATCAATTCATAATGATATTCATTGCTTTATGATCTTACCTGCAAGTTGTATACACGTATTGTTGTCCGGAACCCGAGGCCCCAAAGTGACAGAAATTGGGACAAGCGAAGGGGAAGGCGGTGATATGAGGATCACATGTGTTCACGGAGTGTTAATGCTTTGCTCCGGTGCTCTATTAAAAGGAGTACCTTAATTTCCAGTAGATTCCCTAGAGGCCCGGCTGCCACCGGCTGGTAGGACAAAAGATGTTGTGCAAGTTTCTCATTGCGAGCAGGTACGACTAAATATGGAACACATGCCTATTGATTGATTAGTACTTGGATACCGTTTTATTATTATCTGCCAATGCCCTGCCTTGATTGTTACATGAGTTTCTCTCATCCATGCAACGCCCGTTCATCCATCCCTGTGCCTACGTATTTTAATCCTGCTGTTTACTATAATCACTACTCGCTGTCTTTGTTACTCGCTGTCGTTATTTCACCACTGCTATCGCTATAAAACTGTTACTACCGATAAACTCTTGCGAGCAAGTCTGTTTCCAGTGCAGCTGAATTGACAACTCCGTTGTTAAGGCTTACAAGTATTCTTTGTCTCCCCTTGTGTCGAATCAATAAATTGGGTTTTACTTCCCTCGAAGACTGTTGCGATCCCCTATACTTGTGGGTTATCAAGACTATTTTCTGGCGCCGTTGCCGGGGAGCATAGCTTTATTTGCAAGTTCACTTGGATTGATTTGTTCGCTGCAAATTCTCCATCATGGGTAAACCTCGCGATCCTAAAGTCGCCATATTACCATCCACTACAAGAAAAGGTACAACTCTGAGTACCTCTGCTGCTCTTCATTCACCATCTGTGATAGATAAACTTGTTTCACCACCACAAGCTTCACATGCCGGTACTTCGCTAGATCTGAAAATTCCTCTCATAATTTTGATGATGCTTCTGCTGTGCTTGATAATGACGGTTCATTGGGATCTTTTCTAGATGCTACAATTGCTAGGTCTAGACAAATTGAAAATACCTGAAACTCCTAATGAAAATGCTGCTACACTCGTTAATTCACCTGAGTCTGTTGAATACTCTAGTGATGATCTTGATGAAGATTATGTAGAACTTGATGATGATTTCATTGATAAATGCAATGCTACTACTGATGCAAGTAATATTAAAAAGCTGCTTGCACAACATACTGTTAGATATAAACTGTCTCCTGATCCTAAATTTGCCACATCTCCTACAAACATTAAGGATAAGGATTATGATTTTTCTCTTGATTTATCTCATATATCTATTGTTGAGAAAACACATTTTTGTGGTACTGAAAAAGAAAGTGTTGTAGAACACATTACTCTAAGTAGCTTGTTTTCTGATGATGTTAAGAAGCGTACTTATTTCGTTGCTAAAATTTTCCCTTTCTCATTAAAGGATGATGCTAAAACTTGGTATAATAGTTTGCCACCTGATTCTATTAATAGTCCAAAAGAATTGCTTGATGTTTTCTTCCGGAAATACTTTCCTGGTAGTGCTCAACATATTGCTTTGTAGAGAATTTATAATTTTGACCAGGAAGATGGAGAGAAATTGCCTGAGGCTTGGGCTAGATTTTGCTCTCTTATTAGAGCTCGGCCTGAACATGATTTGGAAAAGCATGATTTACTTGATAAATTTTATAGTGGACTAACCATTGAGTCTAGGGCATACCTGGATAGTTGTGATGGTTGTGTTTTCAGGAAAAGAACTCCGGACGATGCTTCGAAGAATTATTGGCGAGAATAGGCCGGAATCATGATGATTGGTCTACACCCGAACCAACCCCGACACCAATATTGAAGAAGAGGGGTATGATTAAATTAAATGATGAAGATATGAGGGAAGCCAAGAAATCTCTTAAAGAGAAGGGTATTAAATCCGAAGATGTGAAGAATTTACCTCCCATAGAAGATTTATGTAAGATCACTCCCCCTTCATCCATGATTGAGGTACACTCTCTTGAACGCTTTACTAGAGAAGATATTCCGTATTCAAAACCTCCTGCTCAATGCTTAGATGAGTTTGATAACTATATTGTTAAGCAAAGTAATTTCAATATGAGAGTAGAGAATCATTTAATAGAAAATTCTCGAGCTATTAGTGAATTGCATGGTATTGTGGAGAGAACCTCCAATGATGTTAAGATGCTTGTTAAACATTTTCATATGATTCAAACTCAAATTGATCAACTCACTAAAGTGCAAAATGACTTGTTAAAAGATAATTCTAAAGAAAATCATGCTTATGAAGTAACAACTAGAGGTGGTGTTTCTACCCAGGATCCTCTATATCCTGAAGGGCATCCCAAAAGAGTTGAACAAGATTCTCAACGAACTGAAACTAGTGCTCTATCTAAGAAAAAGAAAAAGAAACATAAAGCCGTTGTAGAATCCTCCGAGCTCGTTAATGATCCTAATAGTATTTCTATTTCGATGCTGAAACTGAAAATGGTAATGAACATGATAAAGATAATGATAAGAATGATGCTTCGATAAAGAAGAGGTTGAAGAAGAACCCGAAAAGCATGCTAAAAATAAAAAGTATACTAAAGAAGATTTTATTGCTAAGAAACATGGTAATGAAAGGGAACCTTGGGTTCAAAAGAAAATGCCTTTTCCTGCTAAGAAACTAAAATCAAAGGAAGAAGAACACTATAACAAATTCTGTGATTGGATGAAACCTTTATTCCTGCAAATACCTTTGACTGATGCTATTAAACTGCCTCCTTATTCAAAGTATATGAAAGATATAGTCACTAACAAAAGGAAAATTCCTAATGAGGAGATTTCCACTATGCTTGCTAATTACTCTTTCAATGGTAAGGTTCCAAAGAAGCTTGGCGACCCGGTGATACGTCTCCGACGTATCGATAATTTCTTATGTTCTATGCCATATTATTGATGATACCTACATGTTTTATGCACACTTTATGTCATATTCGTGCATTTTATGGAACTAACCTATTAACAAGATGCCGAAGTGCCGCTTGTTGTTTTCTCGCTGTTTTTGGTTTCAGAAATCCTAGTAACGAAATATTCTCGGAATCGGACGAAATCAAGACCCGGGTTCCTATTTTCACCGGAAGCATCCGGAACACCCGAGAGCCGCCGGAGGGGGCCCTGTGGGCCCCGGATGATAGGGTGGCGCGGCCCGGGCCCCGGCCGCGCCGGCCTATGGTGTGGCCACCCCTTCGACCCTCCCGCGCCGCCTCTTCGCCTATATAAAGCCTCCGTCGCGAAAACCCCGAGGCGAAGAACCACGATACGGAAAACCTTCCGCAGCCGCCGCCATCGCGAAGCCAAGATCCGGGGGACAGGAGTCTCCGTTCCGGCACCCCGCCGGAGCGGGGAAGTGCCCCCGGAAGGCTTCTCCATCGACACCGCTGCCATCTCCACCGCCATCTTCATCACCGCTGCTGCTCCCATGAGGAGGGAGTAGTTCTCCATCGAGGCTCGGGGCTGTACCGGTAGCTATGTGGTTCATCTCTCTCCTATGTGCTTCAATACAATAATCTCATGAGCTGCCTTACATGATTGAGATTCATATGATGATGCTTGTAATCTAGATGTCATTATGCTAGTCAAGTGAGTTTTACTTATGTGATCTCCGGAGACTCCTTGTCCCACGTGTGTAAAGGTGACAAGTGTGTGCACCGTGTGGGTCTCTTAGGCTATATTTCACGGAATACTTACTCACCGTTATGAATGGCGTAGTGAAGTGCTTATTTATATCTCTTTATGATTGCAATGTGTTTTGTATCACAATTTATCTATGTGCTACTCTAGCAATGTTATTAAAGTAGTTTTATTCCTCCCGCACGTGTGCAAAGGTGACAAGTGTGTGCACCGTGTTAGTACTTGGTTTATGCTATGATCATGATCTCTTGTAGATTGCGAAGTTAACTATTGCTATGATAATATTGATGTGATCTATTCCTCCTACATATGCATGAAGGTGACGAGTGTGCATGCTATGCTAGTACTTGGTTTAGTCTTTTGATCTATCTTACACTAAAGGTTACTAAAATATGAGCATTATTGTGGAGCTTGTTAACTCCGGCATTGAGGGTTCGTGTAATCCTACGCAATGTGTTCATCATCCAACAAAAGTGTAGAGTATGCATTTATCTATTCTCGTTATGTGATCAATGTTGAGAGTGTCCACTAGTGAAAGTGTAATCCCTAGGCCTTGTTCCTAAATATCGCTATCGCTGCTTGTTTACTCGTTTTTACTGTGTTACTATCGCTGCAATACTACCACCATCAACTACACGCCAAGCAAGCTATTTTCTCGGCACCGTTGCTACTTGCTCATATATATTCATACCACCTGTATTTCACTATCTCTTCGCCGAACTAGTGCACCTATTAGGTGTGTTGGGGACACAAGAGACTTCTTGCTTTGTGGTTGCGGTGGTTGCATGAGAGGGATATCTTTGACCTCTTCCTCCCCGAGTTCGATAAACCTTGGGTGATCCACTTAAGGGAAAACTTGCTCGCTGTTCTACAAACCTCTCGCTCTTGGAGGCCCAACACCGTCTACGAGGAAAGGAGGGGAACGTAGACATCAAGCTATTTTCCGGCGCCGTTGTCGGGGAGGAAAGGTAAAAGGCACTCATACTACGGTCCCGTGTAAAGTATTTTTCTGGCGCCGTTGTGTGTGTGCTCGAAGCTATTTCCTTTAGATCCTGTAATTGCATCTTTTTGTTTCTTGTTTACACTAGTTTGGCATAATGGACAACAATGAGCTTCTTATTCTATTTCCTGATTTAAAACATGGATTGTTTGATGCGAAAATTAAAAAACCTATGAAATCTTATTTGCATGCTGGTAGTAATATTAGTATGAACGCTTTGAACACCATTGTTGATAATGATATAGAAAGTTCTAAGCTTGGGGAAGCTGGTTTTCATGATCTTTTTAGTCCCCCAAGCATTGAGGAGAAAATTTTCTTTGATGATACTTTGCCTCCTATTTATGATGATTATAATAGTGGTATTTTGGTACAACCTACTATGGAGAGTAAATTTTATTGTGATTATACTATGTCTCCTACACTTGATGAGAATAATAATGATAGCTACTTTGTTGAATTTGCTACCGCTATTACTAATAAAATTGATTATGCTTATGTGGAGAGTAATAATTTTATGCATGAGACTCATGATAAGAATGCTTTATGTGATGGTTATATTGTTGAGTTTGCTCATGATGCTACTGAAAGTTATTATTAGAGAGGAAAATATGGTTGTAGAAATTTTCATGTTACTAAAATGCCTCTCTATGTGCTGAAATTTTTTAAGCTACACTTATTTTATCTTCCTATGCTTGTCACTTTGCTCTTCATGAACTTGTTTATTTACAAGATTCCTATGCATAGGAAGCATGTTAGACTTAAATGTGTTTTGAATTTGCCTCTTGATGCTCTCTTTTGCTTCAAATACTATTTCTTGCAAGTGCATCATTAAAACTGCTGAGCCCATCTTAATGGCTAAAAAGAAAGATCATCTTGGGAGATAACCCATGTGTTATTTTGCTACAGTACTTTGTTTTATATTTGTGTCTTGGAAGTTGTTTACTACTGTAGCAACCTCTCCTTATCTTAGTTTTGAGTTTTGTTGTGCCAAGTAAAGTCTTTGATAGTAAAGTAAGTACTAGATTTGGATTACTGCACAGTTCCGGATTTCTTTGCTGTCACGAATCTGGGTCTACCTCCCTGTAGGAAGCTCAGAAAATTAAGCCAATTTACGTGCATGATCCTCAGATATGTACGCAACTTTCATTTAATTTGAGCATTTTCATTTGAGCAAGTCTGGTGGCCTAATAAAATCCATCTTTACGGACTGTTCTGTTTTGACAGATTCTGTCTTTTATTTCGCATTGCCTCTTTTGCTATGTTGGATGAATTCCTTTGATCCATTAATGTCCAGTAGCTTTATGCAATGTCCAGAAGTGTTAAGAATGATTGTGTCACCTCTGAACATGTGAATTTTTATTATGCACTAACCCTCTAATGAGTTGTTTCGAGTTTGGTGTGGAGGAAGTTTTCAAGGGTCAAGAGAGGAGGATGATATACTATGATCAAGGAGAGTGAAAGCTCTAAGCTTGGGGATGCCCCGGTGGTTCATCCCTGCATATTTCAAGAAGACTCAAGCATCTAAGCTTGGGGATGCCCAAGGCATCCCCTTCTTCATCGACAAATTATCGAGTTCCTTCTCTTGAAACTATATTTTTATTCGGTCACATCTTATGTACTTTACTTGGAGCGTTCTGTTTGTTTTTGTTTTTGTTTTTGTTTGAATAAATGCTTGTGTGGGAGAGAGACACGCTCCGCTGGTTCGTATGAACACATGTGTTCTTAGCCTTTAATTTTCATGGCGAAGGTTGAAACTGCTTCGTTAAATTGTTATATGGTTGGAATTGGAAAATGCTACATGTAGTAACTCTAAAATGTCTTGGATAATGTGATACTTGGCAATTGTTGTGCTCATGTTTAAGCTCTTGCATCATATACTTTGTACCTATTAATGAAGAAATACATAGAGCTTGCTAAAATTTGGTTTGCATAATTGGTCTCTCTAAAGTCTAGTTAATTTCTAGTACTGAGTTTTGAACAACAAGGAAGACGGTGTAGAGTCTTATAATGTTTACAATATGTCTTTTATGTGAGTTTTGCTGCACCGTTCATCCTTGTGTTTGTTTCAAATAACCTTGCTAGCCTAAACTTTGTATCGAGAGGGAATACTTCTCATGCATCCAAAATCCTTGAGCCAACTACTATGCCATTTGTGTCCACCATACCTACCTACTACATGGTATTTCTCCGCCATTCCAAAGTAAATTGCTTGAGTGCTACCTTTAAATAATTCAAAATTTATCACCTCTGATTTGTGTCAATGTTTTATAGCTCATGAGGAAGTATGTGGTGTTTTATCTTTCGATCTTGTCATTTACTTCGATGGACTTTCACAATGGACTAGTGGCACATCCGCTTATCCAATAATTTTGCAAAAAGAGCCGGCAATGGGGTTCCCAGCCCCGATTAATTAACTTGCATTAATAATTCTCTTCACATGTTTTGCTCTGATTCATCAGTAAGCAACTTAATTTTGCAAATAGACACTCCTTCATGGTGTGTGATTGTTGGAAGGCACCCGAGGATTCGGTTAGCCATGGCTTGTGTAAGCAAAAGGTTGGGAGGAGTGTCATCCATAAATAAAGAAAAACTAAACTAAAGTACATGTGTAAACAAAAGAGAAGAGGGATGATCTACCTTGCTCGGTAGAGATAACGTCCTTCATGGGAGCCGCTCTTGAAAGTCCGGTTGATAAGGTAGTTAGAGTGCCCACTACCATTCGTTGACAACAACAAACACCTCTCAAAATTTTACTTTTATTGCTCTCTTTATGTTTTCAAAACCAAAGCTCTAGCACAAATATAGCAATCGATGCTTTCCTCTTTGAAGGACCATTCTTTTTACTTTTATGTTGAGTCAGTTCACCTATTTCTCTCCACCTCAAGAAGCAAACATTTGTGTGAACTGTGCATTGATTCTTACATACTTGCATATTGCACTTGTTATATTACTCTATGTTGACAATTATCCATGAGATATACATGTTACAAGTTGAAAGCAACCACTGAAACTTAATCTTCCATTGTGTTGCTTCAATGTCTTTACTTTAAATTATTGCTTTATGAGTTAACTCTTATGCAAGACTTATTGATACTTGTCTTGAAGTACTATTCATGAAAAGTCTTTGCTTTATGATTCACTTGTTTACTCATGTCATTACCATTGTTTTGATCGCTGCATCCATTACATATGTTTACAAATAGTATGATCAAGGTTATGATGGCATGTCACTTCAGAAATTATCTTTGTTATCGTTTTACCTGCTCCGGACGAGCAGAACTAAGCTTGGGGATGCTTGATACGTCTCCGACGTATCGATAATTTCTTATGTTCTATGCCATATTATTGATGATACCTACATGTTTTATGCACACTTTATGTCATATTCGTGCATTTTCCGGAACTAACCTATTAACAAGATGCCGAAGTGCCAGCTTGTTGTTTTCTCGCTGTTTTTGGTTTCAGAAATCCTAGTAACGAAATATTCTCTGAATCGGACGAAATCAAGACCCAGGTTCCTATTTTCACCGGAAGCATCCGGAACACCCGAGAGCCGCCGGAGGGGGCCCCGTGGGCCCGTGATGATAGGGTGGCGCGGCCCGGGCCCCGGCCGCGCCGGCCTATGGTGTGGCCACCCCTTCGACCCTCCCGCGCCGCCTCTTCGCCTATATAAAGCCTCCGTCGCGAAAACCCCGAGGCGAAGAACCACGATACGGAAAACCTTCCGCAGCCGCCGCCATCGCGAAGCCAAGATCCGGGGGACAGGAGTCTCCGTTCCGGCACCCTGCCGGAGCGGGGAAGTGCCCCCGAAGGCTTCTCCATCGACACCGCTGCCATCTCCACCGCCATCTTCATCACCGCCGCTGCTCCCATGAGGAGGGAGTAGTTCTCCATCGAGGCTCGGGGCTGTACCGGTAGCTATGTGGTTCATCTCTCTCCTATGTGCTTCAATACAATAATCTCATGAGCTGCCTTACATGATTGAGATTCATATGATGATGCTTGTAATCTAGATGTCATTATGCTAGTTAAGTGAGTTTTACTTATGTGATCTCCGGAGACTCCTTGTCCCACGTGTGTAAAGGTGACAGTGTGTGCACCGTGTGGGTCTCTTAGGCTATATTTCACGAATCACTTACTCACCGTTATGAATGGCGTAGTGAAGTGCTTATTTATATCTCTTTATGATTGCAATGTGTTTTGTATCACAATTTATCTATGTGCTACTCTAGCAATGTTATTAAAGTAGTTTTATTCCTCCCGCACGTGTGCAAAGGTGACAAGTGTGTGCACCGTGTTAGTACTTGGTTTATGCTATGATCATGATCTCTTGTAGATTGCGAAGTTAACTATTGCTATGATAATATTGATGTGATCTATTCCTCCTACATATGCATGAAGGTGACAAGTGTGCATGCTATGCTAGTACTTGGTTTAGTCTTTTGATCTATCTTACACTAAAGGTTACTAAAATATGAGCATTATTGTGGAGCTTGTTAACTCCGGCATTGAGGGTTCGTGTAATCCTACGCAATGTGTTCATCATCCAACAAAAGTGTAGAGTATGCATTTATCTATTCTGTTATGTGATCAATGTTGAGAGTGTCCACTAGTGAAAGTGTAATCCCTAGGCCTTGTTCCTAAATATCGCTATCGCCGCTTGTTTACTCGTTTTTACCGTGTTACTACTCGCTGCAATACTACCACCATCAACTACACGCCAGCAAGCTATTTTCTCGGCACCGTTGCTACTGCTCATATATATTCATACCACCCGTATTTCACTATCTCTTCGCCGAACTAGTGCACCTATTAGGTGTGTTGGGGACACAAGAGACTTCTTGCTTTGTGGTTGCAGGGTTGCATGAGAGGGATATCTTTGACCTCTTCCTCCCCGAGTTCGATAAACCTTGGGTGATCCACTTAAGGGAAAACTTGCCGCTGTTCTACAAACCTCTCGCTCTTGAGGCCCAACACTGCCTACAGGAAAGGAGGGGGAACGTAGACATCA
>NC_061509.1:207222151-207376807 GCF_022539505.1 Lolium rigidum
CATCCTCCTTGACCCTCTGGAAAACTTCCCTTCACACCAAACTTCCTGGTAAACTTCATTAGAGGGGTTAGTACTCAAAAAACTTTAATCCACCTTGGCCCCGTAGTGACACATTGCAAGAACTCAATAAAACATTAGCTACAGCTCTCCACGTCTAGAAAGCCTCACTTAAAGTCCACAAGAGACAATGCAAAAACAGAGACAAAATCTGTCAAAACAGTAACAGCCAATAAACACGAATTTTTAAGAGGTACTTCCGTTGCTCAAATCAGAAAACTCAAAACTAATGAAAGTTGCGTACATATCTGAGGATCACTCACGTAAATTGGCAGATTTTTCTGAGTTACCTACAGAGAATCATACCCAAATTCGTGACAGCAAGAAATCTGTTTCTTGCGCAGAAATCCAAATCTAGCATCAACATTCTATTAGAGACTTCACTTGGCACAACATTGCAATAAAATAAAGATAAGGAGAGGTTGCTACAGTAGTAACAACTTCCAAAACACAACAAAACAAGTAGCAAAATAAACACATGGGTTATCTCCCAAGAAGTGCTTTCTTTATAGCCATTAAGATGGGCTCAGCAGTGTTAATGATGCACTCGCAAGAAATAAGAGTTGAAGCAAAAGAGAGCATCAAGAAGCAAATTCAAAACACATTTAAGTCTAACCCACTTCCTATGCATAGGAATCTTGTACACAAATAAATTCATGAAGAACAAAGTGACAAGCATAAGAAGATAAAACAAGAGTAACTTCAAAATTTTCAAGCATATAGAGAGGTGTTTTAGTACCATGCAAATTTCTACAACCATATTTTCCTCTCTCATAATAATTTTCAGTAGCTTCATGAATAAACTCAACAACATAACTATCACATACAGCATGCTTTTCATGATTCACAAACACATAATTTTTATCAACCTCAGAAATAATAGGATTAAAACTTTCAAACCCACTTTTATCAATAGTATAACAAGATGATTGATCAATCTCAAAAGATATGGGACTCATAGATAAAGTCAAGAACTCTCCAATCCCATTTTCATTAGTAGTACAATTAATAGTATCAAGTAACATAGGACCATCATCTAGAGATTTATCATAAACATTTGCCAAGCAAAACTCTTTAGTACCACGCATATCGACATCAGACACAAATAAAGCATTATCATAAGATTTATCAAAGTAGCATGGATTATCATAGATAACAGTAGCATAATTATTCTCACAAGTTTTACTCATAGGGAATATTTCAAGAGAATCCACAGGAACATAACATTCAACCTCCTTTGGTAAGCATGGAGGACAATCAAATAGTGTAAGAGATAAAGAGTTACTCTCATTAGAAGGTTGGCATGGGTAGCTAATCCATTCTTCCTCCTTTTGTTCATCACTCTCCTCTTCTTTTTCATCCAATGAGCTTCCAGGTTCATCAATTTCCTCCTCTTTTTCATCCAATGAGCTTTCAGGTTCATCAATTTCTTCTTCCACTGGTTCCTGCAAATTGTGAGTGCATTCTTGTGCATCAATGAGTCTCTCTTTATAATCAATGATATAGGGATTATCACTGTAGCTTTCTATGCAAAAATTAAGGATAGAAGAGACATAATATTTAAGGTCCTTACAAACAACACAAGTTTCATAATTTTTAGCTATGAAGGATTCTATCTCAGAGGCTCCCATAAATATGACAAATTGTTCTACCTCTTCGAACCCAAGATGAATATAGCTATTACAATTATAGTTCTTAATTAAAACTTCCTCACTAAAGCCACATTGAAATTTAAGATGTTTAGTATCCTGTTGAGAGCAACATTTTATATCATGGCGTTTAAGCAAGATTTTAGCAATTGTATTCAGTTTTTCTATCACAGCACTCATAACTTTTCCCATTCTTGATTCTCTATAATTATTATACAATTCAATAAGCTCCAAATAGGTTGTAGGTTCTCCCATAATAGCAGTTTTTAATTTTTAGGTTTTTCAAATTTTTATGGATTTTCGGGTATATAGGAGAAATAAAACAAAACAAAAAGAAACTAGACAAAAGTAAACTAAGCAAAATAATACTAGACAGAAATAAACTAAGCACAAATAAACTAGACAAAAGTAAACTAAGCAAAACAAAATAAAATAAAATAGAGAGAGAGGTGGAGTGTACTCCCCAGGTGAACTTATGAGTAGAGCTATGCCTCCCCGGCAACGGCGCTAGAAAATAGTCTTGATAACCCACAAGTATAGGGGATCGCAACAGTCTTCGAGGGAAGTAAAACCCAAATTTATTGATTCGACACAAGTGGAGGTAAAGAATACTTATAAGCCTTAACAACCGAGTCGTCAATTCAGCCGCACTCGGAAAAGCACTAGTAACAGGGGTGATGTGAAAGCAGCAGTAATATGAGAGCAAGTAGTAACAAGAATACACACGACAGTAATAGTAACATAGAGAGCAATGGCACCGTAAAATAGTTGATACTACTTCCAATGACATAGTAGGAACGAGTATATGATGATGAGAGATGGACCGGGGTTCCTAGCTATCTACACTAGTGGTAACTCTCCAATAACAAGTGTTGGGTGAACAAATTACAGCTTGGGCAATTGATAGGATTGAAATAGCATTAAGACAGAACATCAAGATCATTAATCATGTAGGCATGTTTTCCATATATAGTCATACGTGCTCGCAATGAGAAACTTGTACAACATCTTTTGTCCTACCAGACCGGTGGCAGCCGGGCCTCTAGGGAATCTACTCGGAAATTAAGGTACTCCTTTTAATAGAGCACCGGAGCAAAGCATTAACACTCCGTGAAAACATGTGATCCTCATATCTAAGCCTTCCCCTCCAGCTTGTCCCAATTTCTGTCACTTTGGGGCCTTTGGTTCCGGACATAGACATGTGCATACAACTTGTAGATACAATCTAAGCAATAAGTATAAAGCTTAAATCTAAGATCATGCCACTCGGGCCCTAGTGACAAGCATTAAACACAACAAGATTGCAGCAACAATAACTTCATAAACTTTATAGATAGACAATCATAATGTAACAATCCATCGGATCCCGATAAACACAACACCGATTACATCAGATGAATCTCAATCATGTAAGGCAGCTCATGAGATCATTGCATTGAAGTACATGGGGGAGAGAATACCAACTAGCTACAGCTAGAACCCGTAGTCCATGGGGGAACTACTCACAGAGCATGATGGAGGCGGTGGCGTCGATGGAGATGGCTTCCGGGGGCACTTCCCCGTCCCGGCAGGGTGCCGGAACAGAGACTTCTGTCCCCCGAATTGGAGTTTTGCGATGGTGGCGGCGCCCCTGGAGTCTTTCTGGAGTTTCGTCAATTGGTATCGCGTTTTTAGATCGAAAGGGCTTATATAGGCGAAGAGACGGAGTCGGAGGGTGCCTGGGCCCCCCTCACAGTAGGCCGGCGCGGCCAGGCCTGGGGCCGCGCCACCATGTTGTGTGGTGGCCCCCTGGCCCCTCTCCGACTCTCCTTCGGTGTTCTGGATGCTTTCGGGAAAAATAAGATGTTGGGTCTTCATTTCGTCGAATTCCGAGAATATTGCCCGAACAGCCTTTCTGGAACCAAAAACAGCAGTAAACAGGAACTGGCACTTCGGCATATCGTTAATAGGTTAGTTCCGGAAAATGCATAAAAACATTATAAAGTGCAAGCAAAACATATAAGTATTGTCATAAAACAAGCATGGAACATAAGAAATTATAGGTACGTTGGAGACGTATCATGGGTCCACAGTTCACTAGTGGTGTCTCTCCAATAAGATAAATAACATGTTGGGTGAACAAATTACAGTTGGGCAATTGACAAATAGAGAGGACATAACAATGCACATACATATCATGATGGCTACTATGAGATTTACTTAGGGCATTACGACAAAAAACATAGACCGCTATCCAGCATGCATCTATGCCTAAAAAGTCCACCTTCGGGTTAGCATCCGCACCCCTTCCAAGCATTAAGTTGCAAACAACAAACAATTGCATTAAGTATCGTGCGTAATGTAAACAATACAAATATCCTTAGACAAAGCATTGATGTTTTATCCCTAGTGGCAACAAGCACATCCACAACCTTAGGGGTTGCCGTCACTCCCCAGCATTCAATGGAGACATGAACCCACTATCGAGCATAAATACTCCCTCTTGGAGTTACAAGTATCAACTTGGCTAGAGCCTCTACTAGCAACGGAGAGCATGCAAGATCATAAACAACACATATATGATAGATCGATAATCAACTTGACATAGTATTCCATATTCATCGGATCCCAACAAACACAACATGTAGCATTACAAATAGATGATCTTGATCATGATAGGCAGCTCACAAGATCTAAACATGATAGCACAAGAGGAGAAGACAACCATATAGCTACCGCTATGGACCCATAGTCCAAGGATGAACTACTCACGCATCAATCCGTGAGGCGGGCATGGTGATGTAGAGCCCTCCGATGATGATTCCCCTCTCCGGTAGGGTGCCGGAGGCGATCTTCGGAACCCCCCGAGATGGGGTTGACGGCGGCGGCGTCTCAGTAACTTTTCTCGTATCGTGGCTCTCGGTACTAGGGTTTTCGCGACGGGAGGATTATATAGGCGAAGGGGCAGAGTCGGGGGACGCCCGAGGGGCCCACCCCATATGGCGGCGCGACCAGGGGTGGGGCCGCGCCCCCTATGGTGTGGCCGCCTCGTGGCCCCTCTTCGTCTCCTCTTCGGTGTTCTGGGCCATACACGAACTTGTAAATCGGGTGCAAACAGCCCCAAATAATCCGAATTGCACTGTTTGGAGGGGCACGCTGGCAGTGGGTGTATTTTCAAAAACCTCCCCGGATTCATCTGAATTCACAGAAGCCCCCGACCCATCTCTTTTAGTCGCGCGGCGTCGCCACTGCGTCCATTAGCGCCGTCTTTCTCGGCACGATCACGGGGTGATGGCCGCGCCGCCACCGATCCATTAGCGCCGCCATGCCGCCGCACATACGACCGCTCTTCCTGGAAGAAGCTCCGGACTATGGTACGCTTGTTCGTCCCCCCTTCTTCCTCCCCTGCTGTTGGTTTTTGCGTCCGTTTCTTCGTTTTCCGCCATGGCCGTGCGAGCTCGTTTCGTCGAATCGGAGTAGGGTTTCATTGAGATGGTTAAGGTGATGAATTAGAAAAGGTTTTTCCCGTAGTTGATGGAAGGAATTACTCATCTGTCGCGCAATCTCAGTTCATCTCGGCAGTTGGTTTATATTTTTCTGACCATTTTTTCGATTTGTGACAGATGATGATTAAGAGTGTAATAACTGATTGTAGTTGGTTAGTGACGTTTGTGGGTATGTAATCTTTGATAAAGTCACAAATTTGCGGTAGTAGGATGTGTAGTTTGATTGGACGAAGCTGCACAAATTTGCTCAGTTTTGCGAAATTCAGTTAACTGTTCATAACTGAATTTTTTCCAGAGAGCTGAGACTGAATTTATTTAGAGACTGCAGATCACAGCTTACACACTAACACATAGATGATGATTACAACACTACGTATTACACATTGGCTCATTATTCATAGGGTCACACAATCACACATCTAATTCTTGCTCGACTTACCATGGATGCTTTTCTTCAGCTTCTTTGCAAAGCTCTGCAACTTCTTCTTGATGCGGCACAATATGAGTCCAGCAGTAACCTCTTGCTCAAGTTCTTCCATCCCAGCTACAACTTCTTTCTCCGGCATGGCTGTCCTATTTCTCTCTTTTGTTGCTTCCCTCTCCTCAACACTCCTTCTATGATACGCTATCACATCTTTCTCTCTGGTTGGCAACTCTCTAGCACTACTGCTCCTACTGAACTGAGATTTCTTTCTGCTAGTACTACTCCTCTTGCCCTTCTCAGTCCAAAAAAATTCCATGACTGAAGTGGCAAATGTGTTATGTACGGGCAGATGCATCTAGCATATTTATAGTGGAATAGGCAGGATGTTGACAATGTTACACAAGGCAAATAGTATTTGCATAGGACAAGGCATTGATAGTTCAAATCACGGTCACTTTTTAGATTCCATGCAGTGAGAATATTCTTGAGTATTACATTTTGTTTTCTATGTGCAGGTGATAGTGAGACTTTTTTTTACTGTCGAAGTTGAGCACAATGGATTCTTTTGTGGCTTGGGGATGGATAATTTTTGTTACATGCAGCCAACAGTGGAGTATTGGGATGATTGCAGCACAGAAACTTGGTCAATTGAGTGGATTGATAAGTTGCTTCGACAGATGGGGTATGAGAGGAATGAAAGCATGACAGTGTTTTGGTGCCTGCCTGATAAATTACTGACTGATGGTCTTGTGTCCATACAGACAAATGCAGATGCAATGCATATGAGTAATGTTGTAGGCCCTACTTGTCATACATTGTATGTGTATATTGATCACACAAACTTTCTCAAGCATATCAGGCCAGGTTTAATTGTGAGACTAGATGGAAATGCAGAGGATGGAAATGCAGAGGCAGGAAATGGAGAGGAAGCAAATGGAGAGGCATGAAATTCAGAGGAAGGAAATGGAGAGGAAGGAAATGCATCAACTGGAAATTCAGAGGAAGGAACTTCAGACATTCTAGATGATTCAGATGGCAGTGTTGATTCAGATTTCATGGATAGTGACTATGATGCAGCAGATGGTGATGACGATTTGTTCATCGACAATGTTGACCTTGAAGTACATGACAACAATGAGCACCAAGATGTTGATGAAATAGAAAATGATGCAACTCTAATAGAGGATGATGATTTGCAGCTAACAACTGAAGTGGAGGGACATTTGCAGAACAAGTTAAATGTTTTCAATGCAGCTGTTGACATGACCAATCCAGAGTTCAAGATGGGAATTACATTCAGTGATGTGAAGGAACTCAGAAATGCATTGCAAGCATACAACATAAGAAACAGAGTTCCTGTTCATAAGATAAGATATAAGCCAAAAAGATTTGAGGCGGTGTGCAAGGAAGGTTGCACTTGGCACATAAAAGCTTCTGCTGACAGTAGATATGGTGCATTGACAGTCAAGCAATATACATGTCATCACACTTGTGAAAAGGGGTTTTAGGTGAGGGCACTGACAGCAAAAATTTTGTGTGACACATTTATCACTGAATTTGTTGACAACAGGAGGATGGATCTGAAGAGCTTTGCTGCTAAGGTGCAAAGGAAATTTAATATGTGCCCCAACAGATGGAAATTAGGTAGGGCAACGAAAGAAGCATTGCTGCAAATTCATGGTGCTGAATCTGCCCAATTTGGTCTGCTCTGGGACTATGGCCAAGAGCTGAGAAGATCCAACCCTGGAAGCAAATTCTTCTTATCAACCAACAAAGCAAAAGATAGTGCTGATGCAATGCCTAAAGAGCACTTGGCTACTCTCTATTGGTCATATGATGCTTGCACAAGGGGTTCTTGGAAGGATGTAGGCCACTAATTTGCATTGATGGATGTCATGTCAAAACAAAATTCAAAGGGCAACTCCTAACTGCTGTGGGAATTGACCCAAATGACTGTATTTATCCAGTTGCTATGGGGCTGGAATGCACTAGCTCTTGGGAGTGGTTTCTCACAACTCTTAAGGAGGATTTGAACATTATCAATACATCTCCATGGACAATTATGAGTGATAAGCAAAAGGGACTAATAAATGCAGTGAAAAAGGTTTTCCCAGATGCAGAACACGGGTTTTGTGTAAGACACTTGCACCAAAATTACCAAAAGACTGGTGATACATCTCAAATGTATCTATAATTTCTTATGTTCCATGCTACTTTTATGATGATACTTACATATTTTGTTCACACTTTATATCGTTTTGATGCGTTTTCCGGAACTAACCTATTGACGAGATGCCGAAGAGCCAGTTCCTGTTTTCTGCTGTTTTTGGTTTCAGAAATCCTAGTAAGGAAATATTCTCGGAATTGGACGAAATCAACGCCCAGCATCTTATAATTCCACGAAGCTTCCAGAACACCGGAGAGGCACCAGAGGGGAGCCCTGGGGGGGCCCACACAGGTGGCCGGCGCGGCCCAAGGGGGGGCGCGCCCCCCTGTTGTGTGGTGGCTCCGTAACCCCTCCGACTCCGCCTCTTCGCCTATTTAAAGCTCCCTGACCTAAATCTTCGATACGAAAAAGCCACGGTACGAGAAACCTTCCAGAGCCGCCGCCATCGCGAAGCCAAGATCTGGGGGACAGGAGTCTCTGTTCCGGCACGCCGCCGGGACAGGGAAGTGCCCCCGGAAGGCATCTCCATCGACTCCACCGCCATCTCCATCAACGCTGATGTCTCCCATGAGGAGGGAGTAGTTCTCCATCGAGGCTAAGGGCTGTACCGGTAGCTATGTGGTTCATCTCTCTCTCCATGTACTTCAATACAATGATCTCATGAGCTGCCTTACATGATTGAGATCCATATGATGAGCTTGTAATCTAGATGTCGTTATGCTATTCAAGTGGATTTTACTTATGTGATCTCCGGAGACTCCTTGTCCCACGTGTGTAAAGGTGACAGAGTGTGCACCGTGTGGGTCTCTTAGGCTATATTTCACAGAATACTTATTCACTGAGTTATGATTTGAGTTGGATGTCTCTATGAAATTGTGGTGTGTTAGTACCTCTTATGAATGCTCACAGTGACAGCGTGGGGTGTTTATTAATACTTGGGAATATATCTTTTAGGTTTGCCTACATGATGAATTAGTGTTTGTTATCTTGCCAAAGAGTAATTCAGAATCACATAGTGAAGTGCTTATTTATATTCCTTTATGATTGCAATGTGCTTTATATCACTATTAATCTATGTGCTACTCTAGTGATGTTATTAAAGTAGTCTATTCCTCCTCCATGATGTAATGGTGACAAGTGTGTGCATCATGTAGTACTTGGCGTAGTTTATGATTGTGATCTCTTGTAGATTATGAAGTTAACTATTACTATGATAGTATTGATGTGATCTATTCCCCCTTTCATAGCTTGATGGTGACAGTGTGCATGCTATGTTAGTACCCGGTATAATTGCGTTGATCTATCATGCACTCTAAGGTTATTTAAATATGAATATCGAATGTTGTGGAGCTTGTTAACTCCGACATTGAGGTGCTCTTGTAGCCCTACACAATTAATGGTGTCCATCATCCAACAAGAGAGTGTAGAGTGGTTTTATTATGTGATCAATGTTGAGAGTGTCCACTAGTGAAAGTATGATCCCTAGGCCTTGTTTCCAAATACCGCAATCATCGCTTATTTACTCGTTTAACTCGCATCTTTACTTCCCGCAATATTACTACCATCAACTGCACGCCAACAAGCTATTTTCTGGCGCCGTTACTACTGCTCATATTCATTCATACCACTTGTATTTCACTATCTCTTCGCCGAACTAGTGCACCTATACATCTGACAAGTGTATTAGGTGTGTTGGGGACACAAGAGACTTCTTGTATCGTGATTGCAGGGTTGCTTGAGAGGGATATCTTTGACCTCTTCCTCCCTGAGTTCGATAAACCTTGGGTGATTCACTTAAGGAAAACTTGCTGCTGTTCTACAAACCTCTGCTCTTGGAGGCCCAACACTGTCTACAGGAATAGAAGCGTGCGTAGACATCAGCTGGCCACAAGGGAGAGGTGTTGAAGAATGACTTGTGGGAAATTGCAAGATCAACAACAATTGTCAAGTGGCAGAAGAATATGGACAAGCTCCTAGCAGACAACCCTGCTGCTTATGCTTGGGTAGAAGAGCTTGTACCCAACACTTGGATCAAGGCATTTTTCAGTGAATTTTCCAAGTGTGACATTCTACTGAACAACCACTGTGAAGTGTACAACAACTACATATTAGAAGCAAGAGAAATTTCCATGCGTTCCATGCTAGAGAATGTGTTCTACAAGATTATGCACAGGAATGTGAGCAAGCAGAAAGAGGCTGAGAAATGGACTCGGACTATTTGTCCAAAAATAAATAAAAAACTAGAAAAACTCATTGAGTGGAGAAAGAACTGCATTGTCCTATCAGCTGGTGGAGGAGAATACATAGTTTCATCACTAGAGCTGGAAAAAGATTATGCAGTTGATTTGAAAGAAAGAACTTGTGACTGCAAAAGGTGGCAATTATCTGGAATTCCATGCCACCATGTCCTTGCTTGTTGTAGAGCTGATAGAAGTAATCCAGATTCACTTGTGCATAGTTGCTACAGCATAGAGACATACAAGAAGGCATATGCATACAATTTGCATCCATTGAGAGGAAGATCATTTTGGGAAAAAGTGGATGCAGTGTTAGTGCATCCTCCTCTATATACAAAAGTCATGGGCAGGCCAAAGAAAAATAGGAAGAAAGCTCCAGAGGAGAAAATTACACAAGGTGCACTGATACGTCTCCGACGTATCAATAATTTCTTATGTTCCATGCCACATTATTGATGATATCTACATGTTTTATGCACACTTTATGTCATATTTATGTGTTTTCCGGAACTAACCTATTGACGAGATGCCGAAGGGCCAGTTGCTGTTTTCTGCTGTTTTTGGTTTCAGAAATCCTAGTAAGGAAATATTCTCGGAATCGGACGAAATCAACGCCCAGCATCTTAGAATCCCCGGAAGGATCCAGAACACCCGAGAGTCGCCAGAGGGGGGCCACAGGCCCACCAGATGATAGGGCGGCGCGGCCCTGGCCCTGGCCGCGCCACCCTAGCGTGTCACCGCCTCGTTGACCTTCTGACGCCGCCTCTTCGCCTATTTAAGCCCCCTCGACCTAAAACCTCGAGACGGAAAAGCCACGGTACGAGAAACCTTCCAGAGCCGCCGCCATCGCGAAGCCAAGATCTGGGGGACAGGAGTCTCTGTTCCGGCACGCCGCCGGGACGGGGAAGTGCCCCCGGAAGGCTCCTCCATCGACTCCACCGCCATCTCCATCAACGCTGCTGTCTCCCATGAGGAGGGAGTAGTTCTCCATCGAGGCTCGGGGCTGTACCGGTAGCTATGTGGTTAATCTCTCTCCTATGTGCTTCAATACAATAATCTCATGAGCTGCCTTACATGATTGAGATTCATATGATGATGCTTGTAATCTAGATGTCATTGTGCTAGTCAAGTGGGTTTTACTTATGTGATCTCCGGAGACTCCTTGTCCCACGTGTGTAAAGGTGACAGTGTGTGCACCGTGTGGGTCTCTTAGGCTATATTTCACGAATACTTATCCACTGTTATGAATGGCATAGTGAAGTGCTTATTTATATCTCTTTATGATTGCAATGTGTTTTGTATCACAATTTATCCGTGTGCTACTCTAGTGATGTTATTAAAGTAGTTTATTCCTCCCGCACGGTGTAATAGTGACAAGTGTGTGCATCGTGTAGTACTTGGCGTAGGCTATGATTGTGATCTCTTGTAGATTATGAAGTTAACTATTGCTATGATAGTATTGATGTGATCTATTCCTCCTTTCGTAGTGTGAAGGTGACAAGTGTGCATGCTATGTTAGTACTTGGTTTGGTTATGTTGATCTGTCATGCACTCTAAGGTTATTTAAACATGAACATTGAATATTGTGGAGCTTGTTAACTCCGGCATTGAGGGTTCGTGTAATCCTACACGCTTAGTGGTGTTCATCATCCAACAAGAGAGTGTAGAGTCTAGCATTTATCTATTTATTCTCGTTATGTGATCAATGTTGACGAGTGTCCACTAGTGAAAGTATGATCCCTAGGCCTTGTTCCTAAATATCGCTATCGCTGCTTGTTTACTCGTTTTACTCGCATCTCTACTCGTCCGCAATATTACCACCATCAACCACACGCCGAGTCCCGGGCAAAGCACTTTTCTCGGTGTCGTTGCTATCGCTTATATTTATTCATACCACCTGTATTTCACTATCTCTTCGTCGAACTAGTGCACCTATTAGGTGTGTTGGGGACACAAGAGACTTCTTGCTTTGTGGTTGCGGGGTTGCATGAGAGGGATATCTTTGACCTCTTCCTCCATGAGTTCGATAAACCATGGGTGATCTACTTAAGGGAAACTTGCTCGCTGTTCTACAAACCTCTCGCTCTTGGAGGCCCAACACCTGTCTACAAGAATAGAAGCACCCGTAGACATCAAGCACTTTTCTAGCGCCGCTGCCGGGGAGGAAAGGTAAAAGGCACTCATACTCCGGTCCCGGGTAAAGTACTTTTCTCGGCGCCGTTGTGTGTGTGCTCGAAGCTATTTCCTTTAGATCCCGCAATTGCATCTTTTTGTTTCTTGTTTACACTAGTTAGGCATAATGGACAACAATGAGCTTCTTATTCTATTTCCTGATTTAAGACATGGATGGTTTGATGCGAAAATTAAAAAACCTATATAACATATTAGTATGAACGCTTTGAACACCGTTGTTGCTAATGATATGGAGAATTCTAAGCTTGGGGAAGCTGGTTTTGATGAGCATGATCTTTTTAGTCCCCCAAGCATTGAGGAGAAAATTTACTTTGATGATACTTTGCCTCCTATTTATGATGATTATAATGATAGTAGTCTTTTAGTACCGCCTGTTATGGAGTATAAATTTGATTATGATTACAATATGCCTCCTATATTTGATGATGAGAATAATAATGATAGCTACTTTGTTGAATTTGCTCCCACTACAACTAATAAAATTTATTATGCTTATGTTGGGAGTAGTAATAATTTTATGCATGAGACTCATGATAAGAATGCTTTATGTGATAGTTATATTGTTGAGTTTGCTCATGTTGCTACTGAAAATTATTATGAGAGAGGAAAATATGGTTGTAAAAATTTTCATGTTACTAAAACACCTCTCTATGTGCTGAAATTTTTGAAGCTACACTTGTTCTATCTTCCTATGCTTGTTACTTTTTTCTTCATGAACTTGTTTATTTACAAAACTCCTATGCATAGGAAGCATGTTAGACTTAAATTTGTTTTAAATTTGCCTCTTGATGCTCTCTTTTGCTTCAACTACTATTTCTTGCGAGTGCATCATTAAAACTGCTGAGCCCATCTTAATGGCTATAAAGAAAGAACTTCTTGGGAGATAACCCATGTGTTTATTTTGCTACAGTACCTCTATTTTATATTTGTGTCTTGGAAGTTGTTACTACTGTAGCAACCTCTCCTTATCTTAGTTTTGCGCATTGTTGTGCCAAGTAAAGTCTTTGATAGTAAGGTTCATACCAGATTTGGATTACTGCGCAGAAACAGATTTCTTGCTGTCACGAATCTGGGCCTAATTCTCTGTAGGAAACTCAGAAAACTATGCCAATTTACGTGAGTGATCCTCAGATAGGTACGCAACTTTCATTCAATTTGAGCATTTTCATTTGAGCAAGTCTGGTGCCTCAATAAAATTCGTCTTTACGGACTGTTCTGTTTTGACAGATTCTGCCTTTTATTTCGCATTGCTTCTTTCACTGTGTTGGGTGGATTTCTTTGTTCCATTACCTTCCAAGTAGCTTTGAGCAATGTCCAGAAGTGTTAAGAATGATTGTGTCACCTCTGAACATGTGAGTTTTTTATTATGCACTAACCCTCTAATGAGTTTGTTTTGAGTTTGGTGTGGAGGAAGTTTTCAAGGGTCAAGAGAGGAGGATGATATACTATGATCAAGAAGAGTGAAAAGTCTAAGCTTGGGGATGCCCCGGTGGTTCATCCCTGCATATCTCAAGAAGACTCAAGCATCTAAGCTTGGGGATGCCCAAGGCATCCCCTTCTTCATCGACAAATTATCAGGTTGCTTCTCTTGAAACTATATTTTTATTCGGTCACATCTTATGTACTTTACTTGGAGCGTCTGTTTGTTTTTGTTTTTGTTTTTGTTTGAATAAATGCTTGTGTGGGAGAGAGACACGCTCCGCTAGTTCATATGAACACATGTGTTCTTAGCTTTTAATGTTCATGGCGAAGGTTGAAACTGCTTTGTTCATTGTTATATGGTTGGAAACGGAAAATGCTACATGTAGTAATTGGTAGAATCTCTTGAATAATTTGATACTTGGCAATTGTTGTGCTCATGTTTAAGCTCTTGCATCATATACTTTGCACCCATTAATGAAGAAATACATAGAGCTTGCTAAAATTTGGTTTGCATAATTGGTCTCTCTAAAGTCTAGATAATTTCTAGTATTGAGTTTGAACAACAAGGAAGACGGTGTAGAGTCTTATAATGTTTACAATATGTCTTTTATGTAAGTTTTTCTGCACCGGTTCATCCTTGTGTTTGTTTCAAATAACCTTGCTAGCCTAAACCTTGTATCGAGAGGGAATACTTCTCATGCATCCAAAATCCTTGAGCCAACCACTATGCTATTTGTGTCCACCATACCTACCTACTACATGGTATTTCTCCGCCATTCCAAAGTAAATTGCTTGAGTGCTACCTTTAAACAATTCAAAATTTATCACCTCTGATTTGTGTCAATGTTTTATAGCTCATGAGGAAGTATGTGGTGTTTATCTTTCAATCTTGTTGGGCAACTTTCACCAATGGACTAGTGGCTTCATCCGCTTATCCAATAATTTTGCGAAAAGAGCCGGCAATGGGATTCCCAGTCCCAAATTAATTAAACAAAAATAGACACTCCTCCATGGTATGTGGTTGTTGGACGGCACCCGAAGGATTCGGTTAGCCATGGCTTGAGAAAGCAAAGGTGGGGAGGAGTGTCATCATAATAAAACTAAAATAAAAAGGCACTCCTTCATGGTATGAGATTGTTGGCAGGCACCCGAGGATTCGGTTAGCCATGGTTTGTGAAAGAAAGGTTGGAAGGAGTGCCACCCAAAAATAAAAATAATTCATGGGAGCCGCTCTTTGAAGGTTTGTCTAGCAAGGGGGTTAGAGTGCCCACTACCATTCGTTGACAACAACAAACACCTCTCAAAATTTTACTTTTATGCTCTCTTTATGTTTTCAAAATAAAAGCTCTAGCACAAATATAGCAATCGATGCTTTCCTCTTTGAAGGACCTTTCTTTTACTTTTATGTTGTGTCAGTTCACATATCTCTCTCCGCCTCAAGAAGCAAACACTTGTGTGAACTGTGCAATGATTCCTACATACTTGCATATTGCACTTGTTATATTACTCTATGTTGACAATATCCATGAGATATACATGTTACAAGTTGAAAGCGACCGCTGAAACTTAATCTTCCTTTGTGTTGCTTCAATACCTTTACTATGAATTTATTGCTTTATGAGTTAACTCTTATGCAAGACTTATTGATGCTTGTCTTGAAAGTACTATTCATGAAAAGTCTTTGCTTTATGATTCAGTTGTTTACTCATGTCATTACCATTGTTTTGATCGCTGCATTCATTACATGTGTTTACAATAGTATGATCAAGGTTATGATGGCATGTCACTCCGAAATTATCTTCGTTATCGTTTACCTGCTCGGGACGAGCAGAACTAAGCTTGGGGATGCTGATACGTCTCCGACGTATCGATAATTTCTTATGTTCCATGCCACATTATTGATGATATCTACATGTTTTATGCACACTTTATGTCATATTTATGTGTTTTCCGGAACTAACCTATTGACGAGATGCCGAAGGGCTAGTTGCTGTTTTCTGTTGTTTTTGGTTTCAGAAATCCTAGTAAGGAAATATTCTCGGAATCGGACGAAATCAACGCCCAGCATCTTAGAATCCCCGAAGCATCCGAACACCCGAGAGTCGCCGTAGGGGGCCACAGGCCCACCAGATGATAGGGCGGCGCGGCCCTGGCCCTGGCCGCGCCACCCTAGCGTGTCACCGCCTCGTTGACCTTCTGACGCCGCCTCTTCGCCTATTTAAGCCCCCTCGACCTAAAACCTCGAGATGGAAAAGCCACGGTACGAGAAATCTTCCAGAGCCGCCGCCATCGCGAAGCCAAGATCTGGGGGACAGGAGTCTCTATTCCGGCACGCCGCCGGTACGGGGAAATGCCCCCGGAAGGCTCCTCCATCGACACCACCGCCATCTCCATCAACGCTGATGTCTCCCATGAGGAGGGAGTAGTTCTCCATCGAGGCTCGGGGCTGTACCGGTAGCTATGTGGTTAATCTCTCTCCTATGTGCTTCAATACAATAATCTCATGAGCTGCCTTACATGATTTAGATTCATATGTTGATGCTTGTAATCTAGATGTCATTGTGCTAGTCAAGTGGGTTTTACTTATGTGATCTCCGGAGACTCCTTGTCCCACGTGTGTAAAGGTGACAGTGTGTGCACCGTGTGGGTCTCTTAGGCTATATTTCATAGAATACTTATCCACTGTTATGAATGGCATAGTGAAGTGCTTATTTATATCTCTTTATGATTGCAATGTGTTTTGTATCACAATTTATCTCGTGTGCTACTCTAGTGATGTTATTAAAGTAGTTTATTCCTCGTGCACGGTGTAATGGTGACAAGTGTGTGCATCGTGTAGTACTTGGCGTAGGCTATGATTGTGATCTCTTGTAGATTATGAAGTTAACTATTTCTATGATAGTATTGATGTGATCTATTCCTCCTTTCGTAGTGTGAAGGTGACAGTGTGCATGCTATGTTAGTACTTGGTTTGGTTATGTTGATCTATCATGCACTCTAAGGTTATTTAAACATGAACATTGAATATTGTGGAGCTCGTTAACTCTGGCATTGAGGGTTCGTGTAATCCTACACAGTTAGTGGTGTTCATCATCCAACAAGAGAGTGTAGAGTCTAGCATTTATCTATTTATTCTGTTATGTGATCAATGTTGAGAGTGTCCACTAGTGAAAGTATGATCCCTAGGCCTTGTTCCTAAATACTGCTATCGCTGCTTGTTTACTGTTTTACTGCATCTCTACTGTCCGCAATATTACCACCATCAACCACACGCCAGTCTTGGGCAAAGCACTTTTCTGGTGTCGTTGCTACTGCTTATATTTATTCATACCACCAGTATTTCACTATCTCTTCGCCGAACTAGTGCACCTATTAGGTGTGTTGGGGACACAAGAGACTTCTTGCTTTGTGGTTGCAGGGTTGCATGAGAGGGATATCTTTGACCTCTTCCTCCCTGAGTTCGATAAACCTTGGGTGATCTACTTAAGGGAAACTTGCTGCTGTTCTACAAACCTCTGCTCTTGGAGGCCCAACACTGTCTACAAAGAATAGAAGCACCCGTAGACATCATGCACCAACACTTAGAAGACATGGTCTCACTATGCATTGCTCTATATGTGAAAAACCAAATCACAACAAAAAGGGACATGCTAATTGGATTCTAAGCCAGATGGCAGAGCAAGAGGAAAGAAGAGTTCAAGCAGAGGATGCAGAGGGCCAAGAAGAGCAACATGTAGATGACCCAAGCATTCTTGAACACATTATTCCTCAACAACCACTGCCACATTTGGATCCAGTACACTTCCCTTCTAGCATGATTTTCAGGCTGGGGCAAGAGGTACTGAATTTATATGATTTTATTACTTACTGCACTGAATTTGTGTTATCACCAGAATTTGACCGGATCAGAGGTAGGCCGTGATTGGAGATGGGCTTGAAGAATATACATGGAAGGAATACATGAATCGGCCTTATATGCAAAGTTTGGGCTAGTTTGCCCGTGTATCTGTAATATAGTAGGATACGTGTCGGTTAGATAGAATTTGGCTCGTGCCCGGTTGGGATTATTCCCACGTTAGAAAGTCTACGGACTATAAATATATATCTAGGGTTTATGAAATAAACAACAATCACGTTCACCACAAACCAATCTAGGCGCATCGCCAACTCCCTTGTCTCGAGGGTTTTCTTCCGGGTAAGCATCATGCTGCCTAGATCGCATCTTGCGATCTAGGCGAGTACACGTTTATTCGCTGTTCATGCGTTGCTCGTGCTGAAGCCTTGTTGATGGCGAGCAACGTAGTTATCATAGATGTGTTAGGGTTAGCATTGCTTCATCGTATCATATGCTTTCGTCCGTGCAACCCTTAGACGTCTAGCCGCCTTTACACCTATCCTAGGTGTAAGGGCGGCACCCCGCTTGATCATTATTTAGTAGATCCGATCCGTTATGATTGCTCCTTGTTCTTCAAGGATTAGTTTAATATCTGCATAGTTAGGCCTTACAAACGGGTTGAAGGATCCAATGGCGCGTAGGGTGTAGTTTGCTAGCCCTAGACAGGATGTTCCAGGGATCAACTTCATGTTGGTTTTTAGGCCTTGTCTAGGGTCGGCTTACGATCACCGTGCGTGGCCGCCAGGCTCAATCACGAGTAGGATGTTCCGATTATGTGGTGAAAACCCTAAATCGTAGTAGGTCGTTTTAGCTTTATTTTGATCAAGCAGGACCACCATTTGATCGTACACCTTGTACGGATCATGGGTGGATCGGCTCCTTGAGCCGATTCACAGGACAACCTGAGAGCCGATCGAGGCTCGTATTTAATGTTTACGTGTATGCCATGCAGGAAACTAAGCGAGGCACATCCATCACCTTCCTGATCAGGTATAGATCAGGTGGCACGCCCTTGCACCAGCATCGGACGTGCGTGCCGAGTCTTTGCGGGCCGTCGCTTGGAGGGACCAGGGCCAGCCGCAGTCCTGGGAGCCTCCCGGCTCTACTGTGTTGCCCGTCGCTGCTCGCCGGTGGGTTTCTGACCGCAACACATTCTGGCACGCCCGGTGGGACAGTCTTCGACATCAACCGCATCGCCATCTACATCTGAGATGGCGGAAGGCACTCCAGTCACGTACGAGGATCTGACCGAGGAGCTCAAGAAGAAGTATGACGAGGTCAAAGCAATCCTCGAAGCCGACCCTCATCGGCTCTTTTCACGTAACCCGCTCACACGGCATCGGGTGGAAAGGGTTCTCACCTGAAAGCGCGCTCGATGGAGTGGACATGTCCGCCCCGTCGAAGAACGCGCCAGGTCTCGCGTCGAGAGATTAACTTCATGGTAGCTCATTCGCTGCACCGCCATTCTGAGAGCCTGGTGAACACTTTGGAGCGTGTCGCTCTTCGGGTGATCCAGGAAATCATGAGGTATCAGTACTCTCCGTCAGGACCAGCTCTAGGGACTCACCAAGGAGAGATGCCACTCCAGTCCCGTCCACCGCTGCCATTCGCGTTGGCAGCACCAGAAGTGCCGAGTTCACCTGCATACATCGTCTACAAGATCGGTGGTGACCCTAGTGACTACCAGTTCTTGCATGAGGCGCCTAAGGAGATCCCTCACGGATACACGTGCACATACGTGCCAGACTGCAGTAACTGGGCACTCACAAACCAGACTGCAACAGCAGGGACTTCTGGAACAACAGGAGGAACTTCGGGAACAGATCTCGAGAAGCAGACGTGGCTAGCTAAGTATGCCACCCCGATAAACCTCCAGAGCCCAACTCCCGCAGTTGGCTCAGAGCTTGAGAAGCAAGCGTGGCTGGCTAAGTATGCCACTCCGGCGAATCTTCAGAGTTCGATTCCGACAGCCAGCACCGCGGATCAGATCAGTACAATCTTGAGAGACCAGTTCGGCATGGTCCCGAAAAGGAGGACAATCGGCTATTCCAAGCCGTACCCCAACGAGTACGAGTTGATCCCGCTACCACCCAAATATCGGCTCCCCGAATTCTCCAAGTTTAGCGGATCAGATAGCTCCAGCTCAATCGAGCATGTGAGCCGATATTTGGCACAGCTGGGCACGATCTCAGCGTCAGATGAACTACGCGAGAGGTTCTTCGCACAATCCCTCACAGGATCGGCTTTCGGGTGGTACACATCACTGCCACCAGATTCAATCCGGACTTGGAAGCAATTGGAGGAGCAATTCCACATGCAGTATCACTCAGAGGCTTCCGAGGCTGGCATTGCCGATCTAGCACAAGTACGACAGAAGCGTGGAGAAACGAGTGTCGAATATATCCAGCGCTTCAGGACCGTTAGGAGCCGATGCTATTCGGCTCGTGTGACCGAAAAATAAGCGATCGAGTTGGCGGTGGTGGGTCTCGCATCACCGATCAAGGACGTGGCCTCCCAAGCGGACTACCCTTCACCGGCGCACATGGTGCGAAGGCTGTCAGCATATGAGCAGCGCCACCCAGATGTATACCAGGATAAACTCAAGCGTGCGGTGGTCCTGGTTGAGGCAGATGAAGATGAAGGTTCTGCGGGAGATCAAGAGGTAGCAGTGGCTGAATGGACTCGGGGGGCAAGCCCCGTGTCACGTAAGTGGGTTAAGCCACAAGGTCCTCCAAGAGGGTTTGACTTCGACGTGACCAAAGCTGAGCAAATTTTCGACCTATTACTTAAGGAGAAGCAGCTAAAGGTACCCGAAGGCCACAAGATCCCCACGGCGCAGGAGCTGAACGGAAAGCCATAATGCAAGTGGCATAACACGTTCACCCATGCCACCAACGACTGCAGGGTGTGGCGGCAGCAGGTCCAAATGGCGATAGAACAAGGGCGCCTAATTTTCAGCCAGTACGCCATGAAGGTCGACACACACCCCTTCCCCGCCGTTAACATGGTGGAGTACACTTACCCTGGAGGGTGCCAGCCAGGATTCTCGTTCAATATCAACATGGTAGGACCCGGGCACCACTGCGGTAAGGACGGAGACGAGGGCAGCTGCTCTCATGACAACGACAAAGAGGAAGCCGTTCCACGCGATCGGCTCCGGCACGATGGCAAGCGCTACATCACGAGGGGAGAAGTGAGGAATGTAAGATATCAGCGACCTCTCTCTGATCACCTCCTCAACAAATATGTGAGTCAATACGACCAACGCCGACGATATAACGACGATGATGAAAGAGATCGTCTGGCTAGGGACGCCAGTAGACACCATCGGCATGATCGCGACGAGGAGAGATATGAGCGCCACGCCAAGGAAAAGTCGAGAGAGCAAGACGACGTGGATAGGCACTGGGACTGTCCCTTCTTCAGACACTGCTGGGATTCAGGAATGAGCCGATTGCCTACAATCGGCAACGCGCCGAGAATGTAGACGAAGAAGAAGGATGCAGCTAACGTGTCCGTGTTCAAACGTCTAGGGCCTCTCCCGCCTCGGAACAAGCACGCTGAGTCCTCTCAGGTAGAAGACCTCGAGGAACTAGAGGGCGATGAAGAAGAAGAGGAAGATAGGTACCACCGGCCAAGGTGGTGCCCTGATGGACTCAGCCGTTCCCAAAAGCGTAGGGTTCAGCGACTACGTGGTTTGGAGGAAGCCGAAAGGTTATACCTGCACACGTTAAGGTAGGCGCGGCCTGATCTGGCCGCGAAAATTCAGCGAACCCTGGACGAAGAAAGTCGGCCACAAAGGAAAGAGTGGCGCCCCAGACAAAAGAAAGCCGATGATGAGACATCGCCTGGCACAAACATGGTGTTCATCCTGCCGACGGAGTTTAGTGCTCCAGGATTAGACGAAGCACATGTGGCACAACTTGACTGCGGCCCACGGCCGGTTATCTTTGAGAAGCCACGAGAAAGAAGCTACAGACATCTGAAGGCCCTTTACTTGCGAGGTTATATCAATGGGCAGCCTGTCAACAAGATGCTGGTGGACACCGGAGCGGCAGTCAACATTATGCCATACTCCATGCTACGTCGGTTGGGACGCTCTAGCTCGGATCTGATCAAGACCAACGTGACATTGAGCGATTTCAACGACCAAGCATCTGACGCACAAGGTGTTCTGAATATGGATCTGACCGTAGGAAGGAAAACCATCCCTACGACGTTCTTTATTGTCGACAGCAAGAGCACCTATGCTGTCCTACTAGGAAGAGATTGGATCCACGCCAACTGTTGCATTCCATCCACAATGCACCAATGCTTAATACAGTGGGATGGAGATGAAGTAGAGGTCGTCCACGCAGATGATTCAGCCGAGATCTCAACGGCTGGCATGAACGTTTGGGAGACAACAGGCCAAGAGCCACTCTCAGGCATCAATTTGGACGACTGCGAGCGCATCGACGTGACGAAGGACGGGGTTAGGCTGGTCTTATCCACCGGCCTGACCGTGTAACGAGAGCAAAATCTATGGACAAACGTGGCGAGGCCGATCCTTGTGATCGGCCCCAAAGATCTATGGACGAACATTGCAAAACCTTCATTGAGCGATTCAATCAACATGGAGGCCGATTCCAGCAATCGGCCAAAATTATCCTCACCATACCACTGCCTGTGTTCAACGTCGATCTGATGGGCAGCGGTTTTACGTCGGCTGATGAGCTGGAAGAAGTCAACATTAGTCCTAACGAAGCCGACGTCCAAATATAGTGCCTTGGCTAAACCACAGAGCCGATATCCGCAGTTACCTGGCAGATTCGGCTCGGGGGGGCACCTAATCAGATGAACATGTGCGACACATGTGCAGTAAAATATTGGGGACCGATAGAAAATCGGCCAGTAAAAAAATAATTTCTCATGATGTACAGCCGATGCACGGACATCGACTTTAGAACTAAGGAACAAAGCCAATGCACAGCCATCGACTCTAGTACAAATTACACAGGATCTACCAGCTGCGTGTCCGTGCAAGTCGGTCTTCAGTTCAGCTTCGAGGCCTTCTGCTTCCTTGAGGGAGTGAACAATGAGAACTTCCTCGGCTACAATGAGCCGATTTTGGTGCCCGAACCTTCTTTTCGAGGACTTCCAACCCCTTGCGCAAGGTCGCCAGTTCAGCAGTACTGTCAGAGGTGTCAGTTTCGGCATGCAAGGCAGCCTTTTGCTCATTAAGCCGTTGGTGTTTCGTCTACGATATCGGCTTTCAGCGGAAGAAAAGGTGATCGATGGTGGCAAGTTTGGCTGGCTCTACGTGGTGGTTTTGTCAGAATTTCCTGAGTTCAAAGCCCTTGTGTCTGATCTGTGCGTCCTCACCGCTATTCTCGCCTTGACTGAGGCTCGGGGGGCAGCTGACCTGGTAGATGCTCTGTTTTTAGAAGCCGATTGGAGTGTCATCGGCTTGCCCTGCGCCATAACCTTCTTCAAAGATGGTGGATTCTTGCAGAAGAGGATCACTGGAGCTGGTGGGAGGAATTTAAGGGTTCTCTTGAAGGCATGGGTCTTCCACATTATCCACCAGATCTCAAAGTCATCAGTCGAAGAGTTGAAGGATAGATTGTAAAGGACCGATGCGTTGCCATCGGCTCGTTGAGCATTGGCTAAGTGAACAATCGGCAAAGTCAGTGTGAGGGGAAATCGGCTAAATTAGCATAAAGGAAATCGGCAAAATCGAATTGGGGGAAATTCTTCATTGATAAACGGGATTTCTTACATAAAGAGCTGATTGCTCTCAAAAGGAAGTACTAGGGGATACATTGCCCCATCTACTACTACTGATCCTATGCTAAGGGTCCTATCTACGGGCCGTCGCTGCCCTCGTCGTCGCCGTCGTCGCCGCTGTCGGCGCTACTCCCGGCCGGGCTCGTCGTCGCTCGCTGCGGCCGGCCACCGGCAGGGCCCTCGTTGTCCTCGTCTTCCTCGTCAGCGTCGTCGTCGTCGCTGTCGAAGTCGCTGAGGTTCCCCGGCCAGGGGCAGAAGCGCTTGGCCGGCGGTTCATCGGAGGAGGTGTCGTCCTCCTCCTCCTCCTCCTCTTCCTCCTCCTCGGAGGAGGTGAAGTCGTCCCAGGAGAAGCGATCGTCATCGCTCTCCTCCTCCGTTTCCCCGTCGGCAAGGAAGCGGAGGTCACTTTCCCCGTCGGTCGAGGACTTGTCGTCCTCAGACCAGACGGAGAAGTCGTGACTGGACTCGTCCCCGTCTTCTATGGCGCGACGGATGTTGGCCGCGTGGGCCTCCTCCGGGTCCCACTCCGGCGTCGGCTCGCGGGAGGAGGAGGACTGGGTGGAAAGACCCGACGAGGCAGAGGAGGAAGAAGACATGATGGCGCAGGAGGGCTTTTGGAGTGCTAATGCGAAGGGGATGAAGAAGCAAACTGTTTGGAACGGTTAAATAAAAGGGGATATAGTGGAGATTCAATGCCACAGCAGTTTCCGAGGAAGTGGTGCCCAACAGAGAAAAAAAAATTTGCCAGGTCACGCGGAGAAGTGGAGGAGGCAAGGCATCATGATGAAGGATACTGCGACGGTTCTGCTCTGCCACGACATGACCCGACGAAGGAAAAGCAGAGTGATTTTGGAATTATCATTTCCAAAACCAGGGGGGCATGTGTTATCACCAGAATTTGACCGGATCAGAGGTAGGCCGTGATTGGAGATGGGCTTGAAGAATATACATGGAAGGAATACATGAATCGGCCTTATATGCAAAGTTTGGGCTAGTTTGCCCGTGTATCTGTAATATAGTAGGATACGTGTCGGTTAGATAGAATTTGGCTCGTGCCCGGTTGGGATTATTCCCACGTTAGAAAGTCTACGGACTATAAATATGTATCTAGGGTTTATGAAATAAACAACAATCACGTTCACCACAAACCAATCTAGGCGCATCGCCAACTCCCTTGTCTTGAGGGTTTTCTTCCGGGTAAGCATCATGCTGCCTAGATCGCATCTTGCGATCTAGGCAGACACGTTTATTCGTTGTTCATGCGTTGCTCGTGCTCGAAGCCTTGTTGATGGCGAGCAACGTAGTTATCATAGATGTGTTAGGGTTAGCATTGCTTCATCGTATCATATGCTTTCGTCCGTGCAACCCTTAGACGTCTAGCCGCCTTTACACCTATCCTAGGTGTAAGGGCGGCACCCCGCTTGATCATTATTTAGTAGATCCGATCCGTTATGATTGCTCCTTGTTCTTCAAGGATTAGTTTAATATCTGCATAGTTAGGCCTTACAAACGGGTTGAAGGATCCAGTGGCGCGTAGGGTGTAGTTTGCTAGCCCTAGACAGGATGTTCCGGGGATCAACTTCATGTTGGTTTTTAGGCTTTGTCTAGGGTCGGCTTACGATCACCGTGCGTGGCCGCCAGGCTCAATCACGAGTAGGATGTTCCGATTATGTGGTGAAAACCCTAAATCGTAGTAGGTCGTTTTAGCTTTATTTCGATCAAGCAGGACCACCATCTGATCGTACACCTCGTACGGATCATGGGTGGATCGGCTCCTTGAGCCGATTCACAGGACAACCTGAGAGCCGATCGAGGCTCGTATTTAATGTTTACGTGTATGCCATGCAGGAAACTAAGCGAGGCACATCCATCACCTTCCTGATCAGGTATAGATCAGGTGGCACGCCCTTGCACCAGCATCGGACGTGCGTGCCGAGTCTTTGCGGGCCGTCGCTCGGAGGGACCAGGGCCAGCCGCAGTCCTGGGAGCCTCCCGGCTCTACTGTGTTGCCCGTCGCTGCTCGCCGGTGGGTTTTTGACCGCAACAATTTGTTACAATTTTTTACTTATTGCACTGATTTTATTTATCTTGCAGCAAAGAATACATGACCTTCCACCAAGAACAGCTCAGCCTTTACCTGAAAGTGCATTTGTTGCTGCTGCAAGAGAAGAAATTCCAGAAGCAGGAGCAAGACTTACAACTGCCAGCATGAGAGGAAGAGCAAATGTTGCAGCATCCAGAAGAGGGGGCAGAGGAAGGAGCACATCTAGGAGCACTTCAAGGAAAAGAGTGGCAGCAGATGTTGCTACAACATCTGGTACAGCAGCTGCAGCACCTAGAGGATCATCAAGAAGAAGGAACTACAGAACAGGGCCAGGAAGTGCTTACTGGTTGCTAGTTGGTGATGAACAGCAAGGTCGAAATGTTGTGCCAGATTTGAATGCAGTGCTGCTATAGGAGGAAGAAATACCTATTTCACAAAATGCACCAGATAGGAATGTCTAGAGGAGCTCCAACATATTTTCCTTGTCAAAATGCATGTAATCCTGACAATTCTTGTGAGACAATGTTGCCAGGAATTCTGCTATTTTTGTCATAATTTTGTGAACACAAAATTGTATTGTGCTGCAAATTACTATCTGAACAATTTGGCATTGCAATAAAATGATCAAAAGTGCTCTTGAATTTATTTATTCAATTTCCATAGAACAACATGGATTACATAGCTACATTGAGTACATGATTTTTCAAACAAATCCTCTTGTCATCAGGGCAACAACCACATACACCAGCACACACACAACATCTAAGACAACAATGCTAGCTTCCTTCTTCTCCCTCCACTTCATATCTGCTTTGTGATCCCTCAACAGCTTTTTCTTCTCCAACTTCATCATCTGCATCTCACATTCCAGATCAGCAACAACATTCTCCAGCCTCAAATTTTCTGCTGCTACTTTCCTCATCACACAAGAAGAACTGCAATTGCAAAAGCTCTGCTTCTCCCCATCAACATTGCCAGCATCCATCGATTTCTGCACAGCTACCTGAAATGCAGTACAAACAGAGCAAATTCAGTGTCTGTGTCTTCTAATTTTCCACAAATACAGAGCAAATTCATTCAAAACGGAACATACCTTGCCATCCCAGAGCACCTATGTGGTTGCTCGCCACTGTTCGCTCGCGCCAGTGCTCGAGCTTGTTCCGCCGGGATAAACGCCACGCCGGTGGCCTGCTCCAGCTTCTTGCTCCATTCCACCTACACACCGCTGCTGGAACTGCCTCACCCGCACCGTCACCGTCCGCCGCGCCGCCGTCGCCTCGGGGAGAAAACGATTTGGGAATAGGGTTAGGGCCGAATATTCTTTCGCATATTCCCTTCCCGCCCAGCGTCAAAATAGGGGTCATTTTCACGAACTCAACAAATTCCAGGGGGGATTCACAAAAATGCCTAACCCACGCCACTGTCCATTCGCTAGCATGGCAAGCCAAATGGCACCTTCTCATTGGTTGTGGATGTTTTTGAACCCGACTTACAAGTTTATGTACCACCTGCCCCCATTTTGCAAGTATTTGGGCGTGTTTGCACGTCGAGGACAAGTTCGTGTATGTCCCATGCAATTAGCTCTAGAAAGAAGGAGTGTTTTATATTCCCATGGTGATGACAAAAGCCACACTATGTATTACGTACCTTGCCGCTTGCGCTATGTCAGGTTATTTTTTGTTAAGAAAATTATTCACTCTGATGTCTGATCTATAAGAAGTGTTAGAATTTTATTTCTTTTTCCGGAAGGATTTCAGTTTAGTTTTGTACTACTGTTAGTAAAACGACAGACGATGACACTTATTGTTATAGATCGGAGGAGTATTTGATAATAAAACAAAGAAACTTGGTTTCGGCGAGTCAGGCGTATCGGAGACATGCGCAACTGTAATGTCAGGACATCTCCAGCGGCGCGACGCAAATGGTCGTTTTCGTCCGTCGTGACCGGAAATGCGTCTGGCACCCTCTCCAGCGGGGCGACGCAAAGTGACCGGAACGTCCGCGGAGACGCAAACCTGGCCCAAATATGCGCCTCGGATGCGTCTCCGCGGACACTGCGTGGACGCCGAAAGTGTCCGCTCGTATCCGGCGGACGTTTCGTCGAGCCCGCCTGGCAGCGACCCTACGTCGATGCGTCTTCTCAAACGCGCCTGCGACTGGCGCCGCTGCGTCGCTTCGGCAGTCTGCGCCACGTTAATGGCAATGCCTCGGCTGCCGAGCGGCCGCAGCCCACCTCCGCCAACCACGTTAATGGCGTCGCCACGCGTCCCGCGGCCACCGCATGCCTCCAGCCTATATAAAGGGGCCGCGCCTTCTTCTACCTCATCCACTCCTCCATAGAAACCCTAGCCGCCACAAAGCTCCAGCGTTCCGCCGCCTCGGTGTTCCTGCGACGCAGCCAGCCCCGCGAGGAAGACCATGGCGGGTCCTGGTGGCCGGCGAGGCGGTCGAGGCCGTGGCCCTGGACGGCCCCGGGGACGGGGCATGGGCCGCCGTGGTGGAGCAGCTACGGCCCCACGCTCGCTGTCGCCTGCGTCCTCTTCGTCTTCCTCCGACGTGGAGGGATGCTGCTTCGAGTTCCTCCTCCGCATCGACGACGACCCGCTCGACATCAAGCGTCTCCCGGACAAGTTCGCCGAGTTCGTCGACGGCGTCGAGCCGGCGCATTTGCAGCTACGGGAGGCCAGCTGCAACTTCTGCCGCTGGGCCGTGGAGATCCTGTTCGACGGGCAGGGCAAGATGTACTTGCACACCGGGTGGGGCAAGTTCGCCCGTGACCTGGGGCTCGAGCCCGGCTGCCAGCTCACCTTCCTCTACGAGGGAGACGGTGAGATGGTCGTCAAGGTCTTCGACGACACGGCCTGCCGCAGGCACTACCACACCGGCGAATCCGAGTCGTACTCCGATAGTTAGAACGTAGAGTGTTCTTTCTTTGCAGCGAATCTGGCTACGGGCCAGACGAAGCCAGTAGTGGAAGGTTTCTGTCTTTTCGCCATCGGTAGAACCAACAAGGGCACCGTCAATCCTCCCGCTGGATTTTCCAGTTTGGGTGACTGGGTGTGCCCTCGAATATTCTTTCTTGGCAGCGAACATACGGAAATCAACACAACTGGTTTCTATTTTTAAAATATTTATATTTGTGTCCACCATGGTGCAAATTAACTATGTATTAGTTTGTGTAAACCATGTTCCAAACTATGTATTAGTTTGTGTAAAATAATCTTCCAATTTGTAATATTTGGAAGTATGTTGAAATGAAAAAGAGAAGAAAAAAATGCGTCGGGCCGCTGGAGCCAACCCCAGACGCAAATGGACACACGGACGAAAACGGTCATTTCAGCGTCCGCTGCGCAACGCAAACGGACGCGCGCGGACACTAAAATGCGTCGCGCTGCTGGAGATGCCCTCATGCTAAAGTTAGATCGCCAGGGTGTGTCGCCGCCCCATGTGAGCTAGCTTTAGTTAAGCTTGAGATGGGGTTATGCATGGCTACCGCAGGTTACGCTGCATTTGCGAGAGGGGATATTCCGCAACTAGTTGCGCCCGCACCCCATTTTTGTTCTGACATTTCCAAATTTCCAAAAAATGCAAACTAAAATTCTAGACATACATTCTATTGTATCTTGTGCATCTGTGAAATTTCATCGAAAAATATGTCAAAATGTGGCATACACAAAAAGAACAAATGATGTGTAAATAGTACGTGACAATATTTACGTACGTCTTCTCTTTTTTACACAGGTCACATTTTGACATATTTTTGGATGAAACTTCACAGATGCATAAGACACAACACAATGTATGTCTAGAATTTTAGTTTGCATTTTTTGGAAATTTGGAAGTGTTACAACAAAAAATGGGGTGCGGGCGCAACTAGTTGCAAATGAGAGTTTCCCTGCATTTGCTTTGCACTCCACCAGTCTAGACCAGACAGCAGCGCAGCGGCACCCATTCCACTGGTTGCTTTCAGGCATAGCCGGCCTAATGATTGCCCATATGTGCTAATCTGAAGTTAAATTTGCCCATATTGTTCAGCAATGATGTACCGATGCGATGACAAATAATGCGAGTTGCTAGTCGGATGTGTTCCAAAACTTTGCTGCTCCTATCAGGATGGATGGTCCAACACCTGCCTGCATTTGAACTCCGAACATGTCACGTGCATAACTCCTATCAGGATGGTCGAACTAATTTCCAACAGTTATGTACGAAAAAAGTGGACCTGTTTACACCACACCATTGGCACGACCCGGATACAAACCTCTTTTTCCTAACTGATCTGGAACATCTATGCATCGTGAAAAAAATAAGATAGTCCACCCGTAAATATATATCTTGCTTTCTACCACTTCCGTTTCAAAGAATGATTTATAGAGTTAGTCAAGAATCAAATCCATGATCACTATAGATTACGATATTGATTTGGTATAGTTCATCGTAACCATACCCATATTGATTTGGTATTGTAAATGTTCATAGTGCTTATTAACCTTATTTTTTATTTTTTATAAATATTATATGTTATTAATATTTTTTCAAAAATATTACACCGTTGCGCTAGCCTAACTCAATTACTACCTTTCAGGCTAGACGAACCCGACCAGTCTAGATTCGTAGGCCTCTCCACGTGACAGAACTGTGTTGGCCATATTTTGGGTTACTCTATCCCAACAAGTCACCTTTCGGGCTTCTCGACCCGACAAGTCACCTTTCAGGTTCCTCTACCCCCGGCTAGTCCCTTTTCGGATTCCCGAACCCGACGATGTAATATTCAAGTCATCTTTCAGGTTTCTCAACCTGACAAGTCACCTTTCAGGTTCCTCTACCCTGACTAGTTCCTTTTAGGATTCCCGAACCCGACAGTGTAATATTTTAAAGAAAATAATATTATTATTAAAAAAATTCACACTTATAGTATTAAAAAAATACGTTTTACATGCTTCCTCTGTTCAATAATATAAAATGTTTTTGAAAACTATTTTCCATAATCAGAACGCGAGAAATAGTTCCACGGAAGCAAAAACTCACGACTTAGTAAGTTTGACACCGTTTGTGATATCCCGGTCCACTAGTCAGGTTCCATGTTTCAAAGGGGCCGGATGACTCTCTTTTGGTTTTCTCACGGAGAATAGAACAGACTTAACCGAACTCTTTAGAAAATTTCAGATTTTTTAATTTTTGAATGAAATTATTTGAAAATTCAAAAAAGCGGGGGAAATCAACTAACTCAAGAAAACATGTACTAAGCTAAAAAAAAGTGGAATGTTTTTGGGTTTCTTACCTACAGAGTATTTGAAGTTTTGAACTAATTTTGGTTGAAAGTTTTTTTATGAAACTAAAATCTTCTAAATGGTTTGATTCTCACATTGTCTTCTTAAATGTCGTCTACGTCGACAAGAGGGGATGAATAAGTGATGTTTAAGAATACTAAGGAAAGTTGGCATTTTTGCAGCAGTATACTACTTCCTCTATTTCAAAGGAGGCGGAGCACACACTTTTCAAGATTTAAGTTTGACCATTCATTTGATCAACTAAACAATTATATCTTAGACATGTTACACGTTGAATTTGCATTTGAATAAAGTTTCTAATAATATAATTTATGTATCAATCGAAAAATGTTCAACTGGTTAATTTTATAGATAAATTTTAAACACGCAAAACAAAGATACCACCTCAGCGGAGGAAGTAGCACATTCTAGGCGGGACGAGGAGGGCCGTCAGGGCATCTCCAACCGCGCGACCCAAACGGACGTGTTGGAGCGTCCGTTTTTGGCTGTTTTGGGTCGCCGTCCGGAGCCGCGGATAGACGAGGACGTCCGTGCCTTTTTTTGATCCCCAACGCCCAGCAGACCCAAATCACTATTCCTATGCCATGAACCAGCCCGGCGAGCTCCGCCGCGCCCGTGCTCGCTACGTCCCGGCAGGCCGCGCCCCGGCGACCTCCGCCCCCGCCCGTGCCGCCCCCGCGTGTGCAAGCTCCGTGGCAGGCCGCGCCCCGACGAGCTTGCCCCAGGCCGCTGCAGTCCGTCGCGGCGCCCTCGCCCGTGCTCGCGCCCAGAGAGGTGCGGCGCGGCGAGCGCCCGCAGGCCTGGACAGCGCGGTCAGAGAGGTGCGGCGCGGCGAGCGCCCGGGCCGGACGGCGCGGCGGAGGAGAGCCCCCGCGCGGCCGGGACGACGCGGCGTGGCGCGGGGCTCGGCGCGCCCGTGGCCGGAGCTAGGAGGCGCGGCGCGGGGCTCGGCTCCGGCGGGCGAGGGCGGCGCGGGGTTGGAGCGAGCCCTCGCGCGGCGTGGCGAGGCCGGCGACGACGCCGCAGCCGTGGCGGCGCTGCCCAAGCTCGACGCGGGGCGGCCGGAGCGAGGAGACGCGGGGCTCGCCCGTGGCCGCCGCCGTGCGCCGGGGCTCGCCCGTGGCCGCCCTGCCCAGGGCTCGCCCGTGGCCGCCGCCGTGCGCTACACCCCCTGCTGCCGACGCCCCGGTTGCCCCGCCCTACCACACCCAGCTTGCCCCGGCGACCTCCGCGCCCGCTCCAGCGGCACCACGACCATTGCGGCTCCGGCGACTTCTACTTGGAATGAAAAAAAGAGGAGGCGGCGGAGCCGGGAGTCTCCAGGCGAGAGCGACGACGAAGGTTAGCTAGGCGAGCTCCAATCCGACGAGGAAAATGGAGGTATCCATGGCCAAAAAAAGTGAACAGAGAGAGATAGAGGAGAGAGATGATATGGGGACTTTTCTGTCACTGCCAACTGGGCCACGAACGGACATGTGCGGATGGAAAAGCACGTCCGCGCTAGTCCGGCTCGCCCCAAAAGCCACGTAAATTTGGTCCGGCTTTGGGTCGTTCCGGACGCGGCAGCTGTCCGTTTTTAATTTGGGTCGGCCCGTTGGGAGCAGTTTTTACCCAAACGGACCGATTCAACGTCCGTTTTGCGTTTGGGGTGCCCGCGTTGGAGATGCCCTCAGCAACCATCAACGTAGGAACGTCGGCATGTGCCCAGCAGCACAATCTAACCATCGAGGTCTCTGCTTTGTTGGGACATACATTAATGATTTTTTGGTACAGAAACATATACTCCCTCCATTTTTATTTACCGTTGACCCTATGTTTTGGTTTTAGACAAAGTCAAAGTTTTTAAAATTTGATCAAATAGGTAGCAAAAAATAGAATATTCATAATACCAAATTTATATAATAAGGAAATAAATGTTATGGTGGGTCTAGTGATAATAATATTGTATTTTAGATGTTGATACTTTTTTCTATTACATATTTAGTCAAACTTTAAAAATATTTAACTTTAACTAGCTAGCAGGGTAAATAATAAGGGTGTGTCTATGTCTCAGTCGACTTAGATTTTCTTAAGTCCTAGCCACCTTAGAAAAGTATAACTGTAGTTCAAAGAAAATTATAACTCAGTCTTGTTGCAGTTTTCTGGTAAAAAGTGCAATTGCACGTTTTCTAATAGAAAAGTGCAACTAAAGCATGTTTTTGTATGTGACCGAGACTTAAAAAAATCTCAGTAAACTAAGACATAGCAAATCTGAAATAAAAACCGAGGAAGGGCGCCATTGACAGCTAGGTCCCATTTCACGTGGTCGACAGTTATACGCGCACAGGCAAGTTCGCTAGAATCCATTGCAGCTAGGTTAAGCTAGAGTGGATATCAGTCCCTCTTTTTTTTTTCTTGAACAAGGATATCAGTCCCTCTCACGTCTCTGTTTCTTCCCCATCGTGCCATAAGCTAGTGGTGAACACGAGATCCATTCACCGCATTTTCCACACACCCGTTCCCCATTTCCCAGGCGAGATGAGACGACGCAACAACAACAGAACGCCGTACGTACACTCGCGAGGCTTAGGGCATCTTCAACGGGGCGATCCATCCCACGCCCGCGCGTTCGGATGGGTCCAGCCGGACAAAAATACGGTCCAACGCGGGGACGCACCGCAAAAGCGGACGGCCGCGGTGTCCGGAACGACGCAAACCCGGGTTTGCGTGGCCGCGGATGGCACGCGGCGTCCGGGCGCTTGTCGCCTCGTCTCCCTTGGGCCCACCTGTCGATGACCGGGGAGGCTATTAAATATGGACTAGAGGGGATCTGTCCCTCCAATCCTGTCCCCACTCCACTCTCCGAGCGAAACCGCCGCCATGGTCCCGAAGCGACGGTTCGCTCCCGGAGCCAACGACGAGGAGGCGAGCAGCAGCCGCCATCCTCCGCCGACGCTGCGGGCCGGAGGAAACCGAGGCGGCCTCCACATCGGAGAGGCCGCCCGCGGCGGCGCGGCATTGGCACAACTGTCGCTGCTGCTGCTCGAGCCGAAGCCCGAGTCCTAGGAGGACCCCGACCTCCGCGCCGTGCTGCTCATCTCGGCGGCGGAGGAGGACGCGAAATGGCCGCACCTCCATGCGGCCATTCTCACCTCCGAGATGGAGGAAGCGGCCCGGCGGGAGGTGGAGGAAGCCGAGGCCTGGGAGATGTACACCCAGGCCCGCCAGGCGCGACGGGAGGAGGAGCAAGCGGCGCGGCGGTTGGAGGCCAGGCACCGCGCGGAGGAGGAGCGGCGCCAGAAGGCCAGGCGTCGCGCCTGGCAGGAGAGGGAGCAGCGCCTCAGGGAGGAGGCGCTGCTCCGTGCGCCGCCGCTTCCTTGGGTGGCTCCGGACCCCCACTGAGCCTGAGAGGAGGCCTTGTGGTCTCCGTGGCCGGAGTCCCCGCCGCGCTCGAGCCACAACAGTGCCTCGCCGCCCGGGGACGTCGTCGACGCCGACGCCGACGACGCCCACAGGGGCTAGGCGGCGCACCGGCGGCCACCGCGCCGTCGACCAAACCCTAACATAGAGTTTTTTAGTTTAAATTTTAAAGCACATATAGAGGGCTTCTTTTGTTAGTTATTTGCCCAAAATAGGGCTATGTACAAATTTACCCAAAATAGGGCATATGCTTAATCAAATTTCATTTAAATTTGCATTTTAAATTTTGTTTTTCTATTTCTTCAAATATGCATTGCGTCCGCGCGTTGGGCGCAGCTTACGACCCAAACGGACACGCGGACGCGGGACACTGTCCGGATGTCCTCGCGGTCACCCAAACGGCCCAAAACAGATGGCCCAGCGCGTCCGTTTGGGTCGCCGGGTTGGAGATGCCCTTATCCCGATCGAGCTCATATATACCGCACGTCTGAAAAGTTAGCAGGGGATCATCTCAGATGGATCGTGCACCGTGAAAACGATGCGCGGCGGAGCACGAGTCAGGCGATCGAGCACGCGGCGCACGAGAAGAGATCGAACAGGAAACCTCCTCTTAGCTAGGCGTTGCCATTGACCCAAGGCAGCAAAAACCCTGACGGGAACGGGCAAGAACAGTGACAAGCACTCGCGAGCCGGTCTTTGGTGCTGGATCAGTCGACGAGTTTTGGTAGAGCGTTCTTTTTGGCTACAAGTGGCCAACCTACTACTAGTCCAAAGCGGCACAATGGAAGATCGGCCAGCCAGAGGAAGGACCATGAAACGAGTGATATGAGACGAGATTGCACTGCAGAGGTGTCTTCTTGCTCGCACAACTGCATAAACAAACAGAAAAAAAATCTAGGCATTCCTGGAAATGGGAAAATAGTCGTGACGACGGCCAGGGACAGCAACAGTCAGCCAACTCTTCTGGCGATGGTGCAAAACTGCGACAAATGAACATGGTTCCTGAGCGGTAGGATCCGGTGAAAACTGGCGATGATAACAACGACCTAGATGGTAGACGGCGGCGTTACCTGGGTGGCGGCGGAGATGGCAGGTGAGGGTTTGAGGCAGGGAGTTGCTTGTGTGTCTCCTGTGTGCCACTAGCTGGAGGGTCTGGGGTGGCCAAGGGGAGGATATGGAAGAACGCTCGCTGCCCAACCTGAGACATCCCGGCCCAAATTTAATGGATGGATGGATCGCTCTACCTAAGTCGGTCTGTTTAACACTCGCTGTTGTAACGTGCGTTGCCTAACCGCCCGAGGAACAGTTTCTAATGATCTAGAACTAGATGATCCAGAACTATATGTCCTAAGAGTATCTCCACCGGCGGTCCTGATAGCGGCCCCGATAGCTATTTGGGGGCCGGAAGCGAAAATGGGCTCGCACCGGCGCGTCCGAAACGGCGCCGGTCAATTTTGGAGCCCAATAAAATCGCCGGCAACCCCGTACCGGCACCTTCGCCAAGGGCGCAAATCGGGCGCGCCGGCACTCGCGGAACGACGTTTTTCACAAGTGGGGGCGCCTTGTCAGCGAGGGGACGCGACGGTTCGCATCGAAAACGACGCGGGGAGGTTGGTCATCGGCGTTAATGGCCTCCCGCGCGGAAACCAAAACGGCAAGGGCGGCGACTGGACACGCGGCGTCCACCTACCTTACCACGCGCCTTCAATGCGCGTTCGCCGCCTCCCATAAAACCCAACCGGCGCGAGCTTCTCTCTTTTCCCCGCCGTCCAACCCTAGCCGCCGCCATCCTCAACCTCCGCGCGAACCACCACCCACACGCACCCCGCCGACGCGATGGCGCACAACGACCAGGCCGGCGGCGGCATGCTCCGCTCGACGCAGCTGTCGTTTGACGAAGTCGACGTGCTGTACTGGCACCGCATCCCCGTGCCAGGACAGTACAAGTTGCCGCACGGCTGGCACGTCTCCAACGGCAGCTTCGCCGTGCCGCCGCCGCCGCGAGGACCGCAAACGCGGGCCCTCGCCAAGGAACGGCGGAACCAGATGACGCCGGAGGAGATGAGCCTGTCGGAGAACACTCTCGACAGCCTGGACTGGGCACAGCGCTTCGAAGACGAGCGTCGTCGAGCTCGCGCGGATGGCCAACCGCTCGGGCGGCCGCTTCAACAACGTCGGCCGTCATGCCTGGTGGTACGGCCGCGACGTCGACAACACGCTCCGCGAGTACGGCTTCCGGCCACGCCACCGCGGGCAACGGAAGATGGTCTATTTCCCGCAGGCGGCGAACATGGAGGGCGCCGGAACGAACCGCGGCGTTCGGAACCTCACGCACCGGATCGCCTGCCGTCACGCGCACACGCTCGGTCGCGCTCGCGCCTCCTTCCGGAGGCGTCGTCATCCGCGACGACGCGAGGAGCACGTCCTCTGCTCCGGCTCATCGGACGACGGGGCCGGGCCGCCGCGCCCGCGTCAAGGAGGAGGACGCCCCGCCACCACTTCCGCCGGCGAAGAAGAAATGGTGGGAGAAGGAGGCCGAGGCGCAGGCGGCCCTCCGTGGCAACGGCGACGAGGAGGAGTTCCCAGACCTGCAGTACATTGTCGGCCGCTCTGTCGACGAAGACTGCCGGCTTATCGCGATCGACCCGCGGCAGGCGGCGGTGTGGTCCGCCAGGGACCACGACGCCAACTATGTCGACCTCGCCGGACCTTCGGAGCTGCCAGTGCCAAAGGAGGAGAAGGCCGACGAGGAGGAGGCCGACGACGCCGACAGCTGGTCCTTCGGGACGTCCAGCGGCGATGAACTAGACTTCAGCGCCTTCGACTCCCGCGCCGCTAGATATTTATTTTTAGTTTTTTAGTTTCAATTCGCGTTAAATTTGTACAAATATCGTTCGAACTTCGTATGAATATCGTTTTCAACATTTCAATTTGATTTACTAAATGTATCGGGGCCACCGGTTTGGGGGCGCCGGTGTGGGAGCATCGTCCCCAAATAGAGGATGCTGTGCCGGCGGCCCCCAAACGAAGTTGTCGGCGCCCCTGCCGGCGCCTATTTGGAGGCTGCCGGTGGAGATGCTCTAAGGACCATGAGATAGCGGACAGGTTCTAATGATCCAGAACTATATGTCCTCCTTTTGGTCTTCTTCATGGCTTCATGGCACCCCGCTAAAGGACCTTGCTCCCCTGATTTTCAAGGCTTCCAAGAGGAAGAATCGGACGGTCTGGGAGGCGCTCACTGATCATAACTGGGTCCCGGACATCACGGTTGACACTTTTTCTGTCGAACACCTGGAGCAATATGTACGTCTATGGGATCTCCTTTCAGATGTCCAACTGCTTCCCGACACTGAGGACTCCATCACTTGGTCCTTGACCCCTAATGAGTTCCAATTCCTCGCTGCACTACCTTGTCAGTTTCGAAACATTGTTTGGAAGACCTACCCCCTCCCCCTCGAAGTGCCGCTTCTTTGCCTGGCTCACCGTCCAAAATTGCCTTTGGACCGCTAATCGCCTGGCAAAACGTGGATGGCCGCATCATTCTACCTGCCAGCTCTGCAGATGCTCCCCTGAGACGGTTCGGCACATCCTCTTCGAATGTCGCTTCTCCAAGTGCATTTGGACTGCGGTGGCTTCTTGGCTCTCATGTCCGGATCTCATCAACAGCCTCAGGGAAGGTCGATCAAAGGTCATAGACTACTGGCATGCCGTCACAAAGAACACTACCTCTTCTCCCAAAGGCTTGCCCTCTACTTTCATTCTCATCACTTGGGAGATCTGGAAAAAGAGGAGCGAACACGTCTTCAACAATAAGTCGTCTCTGCCGTTGGTCGTCATGCATAAGATCCGAGAAGAAGGAAAAGATTGGATCGTTGCCGGAGCTAAGAGCCTGACTGATCTTGTTAGTTGAGTTTCCTTTTGGGGCGGGGTTGTTCCGGCCCCACCCCATTTTTCCGTTTTAATGGCTCTAGCCATGTCCCCCTCCGTTCCTTGATATAAGGTGTATAGTTTTTTGAAGAAAAGCTCCAAAATATAAGGTGTATTGCGATGAACCACGCATGTGACCGTTTTTTTATGAATTTGGTTGCATTTTCTTAGCTCATGCAAACTCCTCCATTTTCTCACGTCAATAATTTAGGGGTAATCTTGCCAAAACCCGTGTAAGTTGCTCAATGTGTGTTTCTTAATTTCCGTGCCAAAAACTATACACCCTATATCTAGGAATGGAGGGAGTATCTATTTGCTTCTCCTATATCAATATAAGGCAAAAGATTTTTTGTCCGTTTCGAAAAAAATAATGATCCAAAACTAGATGGGTCGTTTCGTTGGAGATGTCCTAAAAGTAAGGGACATGAGACGGTGTATGGTTTCTAATGATCCAGAGCTAGATAGGCCGTTTGGTTGGAGATGTCCTTAAGACTAGACACAATACGAGTATCATAAGTAGTAGTATCATGCATACCATGTTAGCAAAAATTTGATGTGACGCACCAATTAATGAGGTGAGAGATGAGAGTAGTATCATAATATGATATAGTAGTATCATAGCACATAAAACTAGAAAATTTAATAGCAAACACATCTTGTACCCAAATTTGCATTGAGATTCTACAAACATTAAATATAATGATACTAGTATAATACTATCTTATGATACCATGTATTATGGGGTAGTATCATAAACTAGTATCATGTGCATAATACTGGTGTACGATACTTCTTATTGTGAGCCATACCCATTGATTGCCCATGGTGAGTGCTGCACGATGACGATCTTTTCCAATCAAAGGTCATGACCGGGCCTTTTGTGCTTGGCCCCCGCACACGGTTCGGTAGACGAGAGCAAAAGGTTGCTGCAGCCTTTGGTTGATGCTACAGACAAGGCAGCTCTTTTCTCATCAGTGCAGGCAGGTTGTGTAGTATTCTTCTTCTTCCTCCCCATCATTCGGTGTCCGGCTTTCCATCTCGTCAGGGCTCAACTCCGCGTATCTCAGGAAGATCTGATCTGGTGTTCGTCTCTCATTGTTTGGATTCGATTATCTTTGCTTGTCGATAATGTGCGTGTACGTACGTATAGTCTTAATAAATGCATACTACCATGTGAACTGTTAGTCTCGTGGTACCACAAATGTAAGTACGTAGGCATCTTGCTTGCGATTTTTTTTTTTGAAACAAGGGGCGAAATATGCGAGTGGATTTTTTTTAGCGCAAGCTATATGTAGCTTGTTTTTTGAAAAATTCAAAAACAGCATTTAGAAGTTTCAAAAAAAATCTGAAACAAATCTTGATGCTGACAATGTTGTATTCTACCAACCATCAAAATTGGAACTCGATATTCCTTCTATTCGGGGCTGCACAAAAACAGTGCAAACTTTCAAAATCTCAAAATCTGCCAGGTTTTATCTTATTTGCACAGCCCTTTATATAAGGTATTTCGAGTTGAAAATTTGCACATTTGTAGAATACAATATTATCTACCTGTAGATTTAATTTCATTTGGAACTTTGAAATGATATTTCATGATTTTTTTTAAAGGGCAACATGTAGCTCAAGCAACAGTTGTGGTTTCCAGGCAAAGGATTTACTATTTACATTGATTAAAAACAAGTTCTAAGACAAAAGATATGATAAAATCCTAGTTTTTTAAACATAAATATACTCTTCCAAAATTACACTACTCAAGTACTTTGCTCCCACGATGCTCCACAATGTAGCTTCCTCCTTCATCTCCGCGATGATGACATGGAACGGGGATGCATAATGATGAAAAACCCTCGCGTTCTTTCTAAAGAAACTTCTCAAGACATGAGCATAAGCACAAAACAAGTATAGCCTTACGAGAGTTGTCTTGATTCAACAACCACTAGTGGAGAAGAGGCCTTTGGTCCCAAGAAAATGTCCCAGTGCTGAACCAAACCGGGTCCAATGGTGGCATTGGTCCCGGTTCGTTTCTGCCCAGGACGACCCCACCCGCTGGAGCTTGTCCGGTAGTGGCCTTTGGACCCGGTTTGTATTACAAACCGGGACTAAAGGGTCCACGGCAGGGCGCGGCAAGCCGTGTCAGGCGTGGGAAACCTTTAGTCCCGGTTTGTATTACAAACCGGGTCCAAAGCCCCACCCTCTGGACCCGGTTTGTGTTACGGCGGAGGAAATTCGTCGAGGAGATGTTGTATTGTAAATATGCATGCATTACGTGTACTGTTGACGATGTCGTGTACTGTTGACGATGTCTATATATATTCATGACGATTTTTTGTGGTTTCTTGAATGATATATATGCATTGCTGAAACTCTGCCGCGGCAGAGAAACGCTCTGTTTCTCTGCCGCGGCAGAGAAACGCTGGTACAGCCTAAACCTGTGCCGCGGCAGAGAAATAGCAATTCTCCGCCGCGGCAGAGAAACTCTAGGCCCGGTTCGCACCACGAACCGGGACCAAAGGCCTTCCACCGCGAGCTCCCCGGCCGCACCACGTGTCGAGGCCTTTAGGCCCGGTTCAACTTTGAACCGGGACTAAAGGGTACCCCCTTTAGTCCCGCCCAATTGGTCCCGGTTTGGGAACCGCGACTGAAGGCCCAAATGGACCGGGCCTATTGCCCCTTTTTCTACTAGTGAACTTCATCCACCAATCCTTGAGTTAGCCTCATTTGCCCAAAGAAAGGTATCAATATCAATGATGATTAACTGTCGTAACTGTTATTTTATCAGATGGTGACTACACTAGTAGAAAACAGGCGTTTAGTCCCGGTTGGTAAGGGTTTTTAGTCCCGGTTGTGCAGCCGGGACTAAGAAATCGGGACTAAAGCCCCCCTCCCCCACCTTAGTCACGGATGTGTTGCGAACCGGGACTAATGGGTATTTTACATTTTTCTTGAATTTTCAAACATTATTGGATCTTTTGAAATTTTTGAATTTCCATTGAATTTTCTGGCTTAAGAGGGTTAATATAATAGTAATATTAATAAGAACTATAGTAGCATAAGGGTAGCTCAACTAATTAGAACTCGGAGGTTAAGCGTGTTTGGGTTGGAGCAATTTGAGGATTGGTGACCTAGTTGCATCCATGTCTGTGACTTTAATTTGGCTTGGTTTCAAGAATATGAAGAGATATCGTTCATGTTTTATACTCCTCGAGCGGACTCCTTTGCATGGACTAGTGGAATATATTCCACCTTCCGTCAACCCGACACACCCACTTTCTGGAAGTTCACTCCATTTTTAGGAAGGTCACATTATTTAAAAAAAAACAATTCTTCATTTTTGGAAAGTTCACTTCACTGTTTTGGAAGTTCACTTCATTTTTCGGAAGTTCACTTTATTTTTTTGTTGGAAGTTCACTTTTTTTTAAGTTCACTTATTATTTTTAGAAGTTCACTTCATTTTTTTGGAAGTTCTCACAATTTTTTGCGAAGTTCGCTTCATTTTTTTGAAGTTCACTATATTTTTGAAAGTTCATTATTTTTTTGAAGTTCACCTTTTTTTTCAAAAGTTTCACATCATTTTTAGGATCATACACATTGTTTAGATCTCACACACAAGCTTATACACTCCTGTGTGTAGTTACATCCATATCTAATATATTACTATACAGAAGTATATATGATACTTTATCAGTTTGAGTTTGTTCATGCACTATATCTAAGATACTCCAAACCAAGTTTGGTGAAAAAATTGGATTGAATCCATAGTTTGCACTATATATTCGAAATACATGCATATATATACGTAAAAAATAAGTCTATGTAAAAAATGTACATACGGCATAAAAAATATGCTTCGCTGAATTGTTGGAATTCTGTGTCGCATAAAAAAAATGCGCCACTAAATTGAGGCTTTCTGTGGTGCATATTAATATATGCGCCACCGAATTGCACATTTGTGTGGCACATATTGCTAAATGCGCCATTTTTATTTTTAAGTTATAGATTTTTCATTTTTCTTTTGAAATTTATGAAACTTTAGAATCCTTTCCAAAATTTGAACTTCTAGTTTAAAAAATAATTTTTATAAAATTTCTAAAAAATAGTTTCTTAATAGTTTTTATTTACTAGATTTTTTTATTTTTGAATTTAAATTTTTTAGATTATTTGAAAGTTACATTTATATATATTTTCTTTTATAATTTTTGAACCTATAATGCTTTTTGGTTTTTTTTTTAAAATATTTTTTTAAAAAAACCTTAAAACATACAATTTCTCGAATTTTTCTTTAAAATGATTTCTTTTACATTTTTCTAAAAAAAATCATTTTTTCTTATTTTTCTTATTTTTTAATTTCCTTTGAATTTTCTGGCTTAAGAGGGTTGCTATAATACTAATATTAATAATAACTATAGTAGCATAAGACTAGCTCAATTAAGTAGAACTCGGAAGTTAAGCGTGTTTGGGTTGGAGTAATTTAAGGATCGGTGACCTAGTTGGAAGTCATCATTTCATTGATATTTTCTGGCTTAAGAGGGTTGATATAATACTAATATTAATATGAACTATAGTAGCATAAGACTAGCTCAATTAAGTACAACTCAGAAGTTAAGCGTGTTTGGGTTGGAGTAATTTGAGGATCGGTGACTTAGTGGGAAGTCATCATTTCATTGATATATACATATGGGTGGATATGTGTTAGATTTACTATTAAATTTAGCGTAATTGATTCATATGAAAAGTATTAGTACGAAAATCAATCCTAGAAATAAAAGAACAATACTAGAAAAACTTCCTACTCCCTCTGATTTATATTACTTGATGCTAAAATAGATGTATCTATAACTAAAATGTGTGTAGATACATATAAATCGGAGTACTATAAGGTTTATCCTACAAATTTCCAATACAAATTATTTTAATCAAAATGGTTGGTTTATGCAATTTCCTACGTAGGTGAGCAATGACAGCGCAAGCCTGTGCTGACAAAAGCTATAGGGACACCAGTCAACATCACCCAAAAAGGTGATGCATGTTTCCCGCTTCACCCAAGCAGGTGAGGCGCCAGTAAATCTTTCCCTTCTTCTACGCGCCATCTCTGCACAATCATGACTGCCTGATGTATGTCAGAGGGCTACACTCTTGACCTACTGCGGAGCCCACCGTATTATTACATATGTGTTCACAAGCTGAGAGTTTCGAGAGAGGAGGACTACTGCGGAGCCTATGTGCAGTTGTATCGTCCGACAAGAGGGCCTACATTACAAGATCTCAATGGGGATTCTCTGACTTCGCCTTTCCTGACTTTGGTTCATTGCCAGCCGGTGCGACCCACATTTCAGTGATTCAAAGTTAGGGAAATGTTAGAGAAGAATATTTTCCCCAAGATTTAGGCTCACTGAGATTGGACTTTGCCTATATATTATATTGCACCGCTACAGCCAGAAACTAAAGGTGACATTCTCACCAGCGCGGGCGTAGATCAGCACCACAGCTGTAGCTTGCGCCGGAGAAGACAAGGTCGGTGACAATAGATTAACTTGTCAATGCCTACAAGTTGTAGACTAGGGTTATGTTGGAAGTAGAGGGAAGTAGATCTCGAGGGTTTCAGCTGGAAAAGTACTCGACTGCTTATGAAAACTAGGGTTGTGTTGACAATGAATTGATTCTCTCTTTGTCCCTCGACTCCCCCTTATATAGGAGGCGGAGCCGAGGGTATCGTACTACACAAGTTTACAGATTCTGGGAGACTCTCTGAGTCCAACCCGTAAAGTTACAAACCTCTGTATTTCTTAATACAACTCTATCTTTCCTTAACAACTAATTGGGCTTCCGAACTTCATATTCTTCGACCTGTGGGCCTTCAGTAAACCCCGGGTACCATCTTCGGCAGACCCATTGGGGATTCCTATGTCAGTAGCCCCCGAGATTTTGTTTGAATCGAAAAATCAGGGAAAACCTCCAACTTTACAATTATCATATAACTTCTTCGATTTAACACATATCTTTAATAAAACAGTCATATATTATACAGGGATAACGGTAATTGGGGCTAGTTCATCTGACGGATCAGGTACTAGTTAACTGCTCTAGTGGCAATCCACAAAAACCTACTTCAAGATCACGTCCCTGGACATGATCTCGGGACACTGGCGTAACTCGACATGTGCCGCTTAAGGTCTTACCATATGCCGAGTTCCAGTCATGTTTTATCGGGTACCTAACGCGTCCGTTAGGATTTTTCTTCGTATCTGTTGATACGGAAAAAAGTAGCAAACCATCGTCAGAGACGGTGCCACGCCGCTCAGGACGGATCCGGGGACTTACCTTCGCAAAGTTTTGCGGCATTCAGAGATTATTCGCGACTGAGGCGCTCTGAGAATATATTGTCGAGTGCCTTTTTCGGCTGATGGAATAGCATATTTATTCGAGTCAATCGGATGACTTGTATATTTTTATATTTTCTTCCCGATGGGAGTATATGAAGAGTTATTTGTATAACTCGAAATATACTCATCATGCTGTTTCTAGATTCATCGAGCACGCGAACAGCGTTCCCGATGGGAGTAACCCCCGAGGCTACAACCAAGTGCTTGGACTTGGTTGTAGGCTCACCGTTTTAACATCTTTATCGCTATATTATCTCCTTCGCGAATTTTTCCACCTTTATCGGGTGCGCGACCAGCGCTCCCGATGGGATTAGCCCCCGAGGCTACAGTCGAGTATTTATACTTGGCTGTAGGCTCACTTTGCATTATTGAAGAACACTATATTTTACCGTTCATGTGTATCTCTTATCAGAAATATAAACAATGCTTCTGATAAGAGTAGCCCCGAGCCTGTCGACGAAAAAGATGTATATCACCAATATCTTTATTATATTGCAGCACCGCGAGCCCGCCTCATTAAAAATCTTTCAGCCCCACTCGGTGCCCTGAAAGGAAAAGAGTGCGTCTGAAAACTCGCGGGCGTTTCAGTACATAGTATGTTTACAGAGAGGACTATATTTCGACTTCACGCGTAAAAACACCTAAGTTGCGCCACGTTCCAGGAATTTGGCTCGGCGACTCCTGTCTTCTTGTCCTTTATTATGTATGCTCCTCCTTCAATTACTTCTGTGACGATGTATGGGCCAATCCATGGCGACTCAAGTTTCTCATGGCTATTTTGCGTAAGCCGAAGAACTAAGTCGCCTACCTGGAAGGATCTTGGTCGCAAACGTCGACTGTGGTAGTTTTTCAGATCTTGCTGGTACTTGGTGACTCGTGACAGTACTTCGTCTCGAACTTCGTCGAGTGCATCGACATCGTCCTCCAATGCCTTTCTTGAAGTTTCTTCGTCATATTCCGCCACTCTCGGGGAATTGTGTTCTATTTCTATCGGCAGCACTGCCTCAGCTCCATGGACCAGAAAAAACGGAGTTTCTTTTGTTGTTGTGTTGGGTGTTGTCCGTATACTCCATAACACGCTAGGAAGTTCTTCTGGCCAGGTGTGTCGAGCTTTTTCCAATGGTGTCAGTAGACGTTTCTTGATGCCATTGCAGATGATGCCGTTCGCTTTCTCGACTTGACCATTGGTCTGCGGGTGTGATACGTCTCTAACGTACCTAAAATTTCTGATGTTTCATGCTTGTTTTATGACAATACTTACATGTTTTGCTTGCACTTTATGATGATTTTATGCGTTTTCCGGAACTAACCTATTAACAAGATGCCACAGTGTCAGTTCCTGTTTTCTGCTGTTTTTGGTTCAAGAAAGGCTGTTCGGGCAATATTCTCGGAATTCGACGAAACAAAGACCAAACATCCTATTTTTCCCGGAAGCACCCAGAACACCGAAGGGGAGTCGGAGGAGAGCCAGGGGGCCACCACACATGTGGGCCACGCGGGCCACACCTTGGCCTCGCCGGCCTACTGTGGGGCCACCCTGTCGCCCCTCCTGCGCCGCCTCTTCGTCTATTTAAGCCCTTTCGACCTAAAAACGCAGTACCAATCGACGAAACTCCAGAAAGACTCCAGGGGCGCCGCCACCATCGCGAAACTCCAATTCGGGGGACAGAAGTCTCTGTTCCGGCACCCTGCCGGGACGGGGAAGTGCCCCTGAAGCCATCTCCATCGACGCCACCGCCTCCATCATGCTCCGTGAGTAGTTCCCCCATGGACTACGGGTTCTAGCTGTAGCTAGTTGGTATCATCTCTCCCATGTACTTCAATACAATGATCTCATGAGCTGCCTTACATGATTGAGATTCATCTGATGTAATCGGTGTTGTGTTTGTCGGGATCCGATGGATTGTTACGTTATGATTGTCTATCTATAAAGTTTGTGAAGTTATTGTTGCTGCAATATTGTTATGCTTAATGCTTGTCACTAGGGCCCGAGTGGCATGATCTTAGATTTGAGCTCTATACTTATTGCTTAGATTGTATCTACAAGTTGTATGCACATGTCACTGTCCGGAACCAAAGGCCCCGAAGTGACGAAATCGGGACAACCGGAGGGGATGGCGGTGATGTGAGGATCACATGTTTTCACGGAGTGTTAATGCTTTGCTCCGGTGCTCTATTAAAAGGAGTACCTTAATATCCAGTAGATTCCCTTGAGGCCCGGCTGCCACCGGCTGGTAGGACAAAAGATGTTGTGCAAGTTTCTCATTGCGAGCACGTACGACTATAATTGGAAAACATGCCTACATGATTAATGATCTTGATATTCTGTCTTAATGCTATTTCAATCCTATCAATTGCCCGACTGTAATTTGTTCACCCAACACTTGTTATTGGAGAGTTACCACTAGTGTAGATAGCTGGGAACCCCGGTCCATCTTTCATCATCATATACTTGTTCTACATGTCATTGGAAGTAGTATCAACTATTTTCCGGTGTCATTGCTCCTGTGTTATTGCTATTGCTGCTGTGTTACTGTTACTATTGCTCTCATACTACTGCTGCTTTCACATCACCCCTGTTATTAGTGCTTTTCCAGTGCAACTGAATTGACAACTCAGTTGTTAAGGCTTATAAGTATTCTTTACCTCCCCTTGTGTCGAATCAATAAATTTGGGTTTTACTTCCCTCGAAGACTGCTGCGATCCCCTATACTTGTGGGTCATCAAGACTGTTTTCTGGCGCCGTTGCCGGGGAGGCATAGCTCTACTCATAAGTTCACCTGGGGAGTACACTCTACCTCTCTCTCTGTTTTTATTTTGTTTTACTTTGTTTTGCTTAGTTTACTTTTATCTAGTTTATTTGTGCTTAGTTTATTTCTGTCTAGTATTATTTTTCTTAGTTTACTTTTGCTTAGTTTCTTTTTGTCTTGTTTTATTTTCCTCATATACCCAAAAATCCATAAAAATTTGAAAAACCTAAAAATTAAAAACTACTATTATGGGAGAACCTACAACCTACTTGGAGCTTATAGAATATTATAATAATTATAGAGAATCAAGAGCTGGAAAAGTGATGAGTGTTGTGATAGAAAAATTGAATACAATTGCTAAAATCTTGCTTAAACGCCATGATATAAACCGTTGCTCTCAACAGGACACTAAACATCTTAAATTTCAATGTGGCTTTAGTGAGGAATTTTTAATTAAGAACTATAATCGGAATAGCTATATTCATTTTGGGTTTGAAGAGGTAGAACAATTTGTCATATTTATGGGAGCCTCCGAGATAGAATCCTTCATGGTTAAAAATTATGAAACTTGTGTTGTTTGTAAGGACCTTAAAGATTATGTCTCTTCTATCCTTAATTTTTGCAATGAAAGTTACACAGATAATCCTTATATCATTGATTATAAAGAGAGACTCATTAATGCACAAGAATGCACTCACAATTTGCAGGGACCTGTGGAAGAACAAATTGATGAACCTGAAAGCGCATTGGATGAAAAAGAGGAGGAAATTGATGAACCTGAAAGCTCATTGGATGAAAAAGAAGAGGAGAGTGATGAAAAAAAGGAGGAAGAATGGATTAGCTACCCATGCCAACCTTCTAATGAGAGTAACTCTTTATCTCTTACACTATTTGATTGTCCTCCATGCTTACCGAAAGAGGTTGAATGTTATGTTCCTGTGGATTCTCTTGAAATATTTCCTATGAGTGAAACTTATGAGAATAATTATGCTACTGTTATTTATGATAATCCATGCTACTTTGATAAATCTTATGATAATGCTTTGTTTGTGCCTGATGTCGAAATGCATGGTACTAAAGAATTTTGCGTAGCAAATGTTTATGATAAAGCTCTTGATGATGGTCCTATGTTACTTGATAATATTAATTGTACTACTAATGAAAATGGGATTGGAGAGGTCTTGACATTATCTATGAGTCCCATATCTCTTGAGATTGATCAACCATCTTGTTATATTATTGATAAAAGTGTGTTTGAAAGTTTTAATCGCACCATTTTTGAGTTTGATAAAAATTATGTGTTTATGGATCATGAAAAGCATGCTATATGTGATAGTTATATTATTGAGTTTGTTCATGAAGCTACTGAAAACTATTATGAGAGAGGAAAATATGGTAGTAGAAATTTGCATGGTACTAAAACACCTCTCTATATGCTTAAAATTTTGAAGTTACTCTTGTTTTATCTTCTTATGCTTGTCACTTTGTTCTTCATGAATTTATTTGTGTACAAGATTCCTATGCATAGGAAGTGGGTTAGACTTAAATGTGTTTTGAATTTGCCTTTTGATACTCTCTTTTGCTTCAACTCTTATTTCTTGCGAGTGCATCATTAAAACTGCTGAGCCCATCTTAATGGCTATAAAGAAAGAACTTCTTGGGAGATAACCCATGTGTTTATTTTGCTACAGTACCTCTATTTTATATTTGTGTCTTGGAAGTTGTTACTACTGTAGCAACCTCTTCTTATCTTTATTTTATTGCAATGTTGTGCCAAGTGAAGCCTCTAATCGAAGGTTGATACTAGATTTGGATTTCTGCGCAGAAACAGATTTCTATCTGTCACGAATCTGGGATGTTTTCTCTGTAGGTAACTCAGAAAATTATGCCAATTTACGTGCGTGTTCCCCAGATATGTACGCAACTTTCGTTAGTTTTGAGTTTTCTGATTTGAGCAACGGAAGTACCTCGTTAAAATTCGTCTTTACTGGCTGTTCTGTTTTGGCAGATTCTGTCTCTGTTTTTTGCATTGTCTCTTGCGGACTTTAAGCAAGGCTTTCTACACGTGGAGAGCTGTAGCTAATGTTTTATTGAGTTCTTGCAATGTGTCACTACAGGACCAAGGTGGATTCAACTTTTTTGAGTACTAACCCCTCTAATGAAGTTTATGAGAAGTTTGGTGTGAAGGAAGTTTTCAAGGGTCAAAAGAGGAGGATGATATATGATCAAGAAGAGTGAAAAGTCTAAGTTTGGGGATGCCCCCGTGGTTCATCCATGCATATTTCAAGGAGACTCAAGCGTCTAAGCTTGGGGATGCCCAAGGCATCCCCTTCTTCATCAACTTATCAGGTTTCTTCTATTGAAACTATATTTTTATTCAGTCACATCATATGTGCTTTACTTGGAGCGTCTGTGTGCTTTTATTTTTGTTTATGTTTGAATAAATTCGGATCCTAGCAACCCTTGTGTGGGAGAGATACACGCTCCGCTTTTTCATATGAACACTCGTGTTCTTCGTTTTACATTTAATGTTCAATGATAAAAGTTGGAAGCTATTGCACTTATTTATATTTGGTTGAAAACAGAAAATGCCTCATCATGTCTTGGATAATTTGACACTTGGCAATTGTTTTGAGCTCTCAAGTAGATCATGATTAAGTTTTTTCATGTAGTCTAAGCCTATTAGTGGAGAACTACTCGTAGAGCTTGTTGAAATTGGTTTGCATGATTGGTCTCTCTTAAGGTCTAGATATTTTCTGGTAAAAGTGTTTGAGCAACAAAGAAGACAGTGTAGAGTATTATAATGCTTGCAATATGTTCTTATGTAAGTTTTGCTGTACCGGTTCATACTTGTGTTTGCTTCAAATAACCTTGCTATCCCAAAGCCTTGTACTGAGAGGGAATGCTTCTCTTGCATCCAAAACCTTGAGCCAACCACTATGCCATTTGTGTCCACCATACCTACCTACTATGTGGTATTTCCTGCCATTCCAAGTAAATACTTCATGTGCTACCTTTAAACCTTCAAAATGCTTCTTAATTTGTGTTAATGTTTTATAGCTCATGAGAAAGTATGTGGTGTTTTATCTTTCAACCTTGTCATTTACTCTTGACAGACTCTCACCAATGGACTAGTGGCTTCATCCGCTTATCCAATAATTTTGCAAAAAGAGCTGGCAATGGGGTTCCCAGCCCCAATTAATTAACTTGCATTAATAATTCTCTTCACGTGTTTTGCCCTGATTCATCAGTAAGCAACTTAATTTTGCAAATAGACACTCCTTCATGGTATGTGAATGTTGGAAGGCACCCGAGGATTCGGTTAGCCATGGCTTGTGAAAGCAAAAGGTTGGGAGGAGTGTCATCCATAAATAATGAAACTAAAATACATGTGTAAACAAAAGAGAAGAGGGATGATTGATGACTGATGACCCACAAGTATAGGGGGTGTATCGTAGTACTTTTGATAAATAAGAGTGTCGAACCCAACGAGGAGCAGAAGGTGTTGACAAGCAGTTTTGATGAAGGATTCACTGTAAATGCTCACAGACAAGTATTCAGGGGGTTTTGATGTAACAGATGAATAAAGTACAAGTAAGTAAAATGCAAGAGAAATAATTGCAGCGAGTGGCCCAATCCTTTTTAGCACAAAGGACAAGCCGATTTGTTTACTTATAATGACCAAACGTTCTCGAGGACACACGGGATTTTAGTCTAGTGCTTTCGCTACATACAGCTGATTAATCTTCATTGTTTTGATAAGTGTTGTGTGGGTGAACCTATGCTAATGTACCACCCTTCCTAGGACTAATACATACTTGTGATTATACCCCTTGCAAGCATCCGCAACTACAAGAAAGTAATTAAGATAAATCTAACCACGTGCCTTAAACTCGAGATCCTGCGATCCCTCCCGCATCGATATACCAACGGGGGTTTAGGTTTCGTCACTCCGGCAACCCCGCAATTGGCAAACGAGTACAAGATGCATTCCCCTAGGCCCATAAATGGTGAAGTGTCGTGTAGTCGACGTTCACACGACACCACTAGAAGAATAACACCACAACTTAAATATCATAACATTGAATATTACTCAACCATAGTTCACTACTAACATTTAGACTTCACCCATGTCCTCAAGAACTAAACGAACTACTCACGAGACATCATATGGAACATGATCAGAGGTGATATGATGATGAATAACAATCTGAACATAAACCTTGGTTCAACGGTTTCACTCAATAGCATCAATAACAAGTAGAAATCAATACCGGGAGAGTTTCCCTATCAAACAATCAAGATCAAACCCAAATTGCTACAGCGGTGACGATGTCCAGCGGTGGAGATGGCGGTGATGATGGTGGAGATGATGATGATGGTGATGGAGATGATGTCCAGCTCGATGGCGGTGACGATGGCGTCGATTTCCCCCTCCGGGAGGGAATTTCCCCGGCGGATTCCTGCCCGCCGGAGAGCTCTTTTCTCTCTGGTGTTCTCCGCCCCACAGAGGCGGCTGTAACCCCTCGTGAGGATTCCTCTGTGGCTTGGGTCTTCGGGACGAAGGGTTTCGCCAAGAAAAGGAGGCGAAAGGGGCTGTGGGGGCCCCACACCACATGGTGGCGCGGCCAGGCCATGGGCCGCGCCGCTCTATGGTGTGGGCCCACCTTGGGTCCAGCTGGCTCCCCTTCCGGCTTCCTTCGTCATCCGGAAAAATAGGATTTTTGGTAAATTTCCTTCCACAGCTTGATCTTCCGAAATATTGCATCCCGACGGTGCTTTTTCCAGCGAGAATCTCGGCTCCGGTGCGCGATCTCCAAATAATCATGAAACATGCAAAATAGATGAAATAACATAAGTATTGTGTCCCAATATGAAATATATCAATGAATAACAGCAAATTATGATATAAAATAGTGATGCAAATTGGACGTATCAACTCCACCCAAGCTTAGACTTCGCTTGTCCCCAAGCGAAACTAAACTCTGTAAACAGGTCCACGTGTTTATGGAGTGAAGAGTCGATAAATAAAATACGGACAAGAAGCATCATATTCATTCACACAAGACATTATAATAAACAACTTCCTCATATAACTCAACTTGAAACAAGTATAAGGTAATCACAAATAAAGATGCATAAGAAATCATAATTGGTGATGGCAAACTTTGTTCTTGGTCAGAGAACAGTTAACAGATTATACTTTATCTATTGAGCAGCGCTCTCATATTAAAGCTTATGGTAAACTTGCATACTCAATCATATTAATCATTGATGACTTTCAAAGCTATATTCATTCAGGTAAAACTTGTACTAAACAAGAAGAGTAAAGACATGATGAAGCAAATCACAATGTAATAGTTTGATCACAACAACTCAAATGCTTGCTTGAGATGGAGGGAAATAGGTTAACTGACTCAACATAAAGTAAAAGACAGGCCCTTCGCAGAGGGAAGCAGGGATTAAGACATGTGCTAGAGCTTTTTCAGTTTTGAAATCATATAAAGAGAATAAAAGTAAAGTTTTGAGAGGTGTTTGTTGTTGTCAACGACTGGTAGCGGGTACTCTAACCCCCTTGCCAAATAGACCTCCAAAGAGCGGCTCCCATGAAGGACGTTATCTCTACCAGCAAGGTAGATCATCCCTCTTCTCCTTTGTTAACACATGTACTTTAGTTTATTTAAGGATGACACTCCCCCCAACCTTTGCTTACACAAGCCATGGCTAACCGAATCCTCGGGTGCCTTCCAACAATCTCATACCATGGAGGAGTGTCTATTGCAAAATTAAGTTGCTTACTGATGAATCAGGGCAAAACATGTGAAGAGAATCATTAATGAAAGTTAATTAATTGGGGCTGGGAACCCCGTTGCCAGCTCTTATTGCAAAATTATAGGATAAGTGGATGAAGCCACTAGTCCATTAGTGGAGGCTGCCTAACAAGATTGAAAGATAAAACACCACATACTTCCTCATGAGCTATAAAACATTGACACAAATAAGGAGTAATAAGTTTTGAATTGTTTAAAGGTAGCACATGAAGTATTTACTTGGAATGGCAGAAATTACCATGCATTAGGTAGGTATGGTGGACACAAATGGCATAGGTTTGGGTTCAGGTTTGGATGCACGAGAAGTATTCCCTCTCAGTACAGGTCTTTGGCTAGCAAGGTTAAATAGCAAGCATAGGAGTTGAGGGAAACAAACAAATATACATGTGATAGAAACAATCATGCATCTTACTTGTAAGCACAAACAGTTTTAACTTTAGAATACTAAGCTAAGGACTGATAAGAAAGATAATAACATCTTCTACATGTATTTCCTCTATTCTTATTGAACTCCAAGTGTTGTTACTATTGACCATTGCTAAGTTTGCCAAAACCAAATAGATTTACTCAATGCTCCCAAAGTGGTACCAACACTAAAATCAAGATCAATCATATAGTAGAAATTGCAAACTAAAATAAGGTGTGCAATATGTAAATGATAAGACTTCTCATTAATATTCCATAACGATAACTCACACCAAGGGATACATAGACAAACTAAAGGAGAGATACTTCCACACTGCAACCCATCTTATACGATAACTTCCCTACTCATGATATGACACTACTTGATAGTAAAAAGTAAAAGGTAGTGATAATGTGATACCGCGGCACTCCCCAAGCTTGGAACAAACCAAGGGGATGCCAATACCGATGATGAGTTATTCCTTTGGCGATGGTGGTGATGAATTCCCGTCTTCAGACTTCCAAGATAGAGGCTCTCCATCAACAAATGACATCTTGGTCTCGGAAATCCTGAAACTAGCAGCACGGCTTATGTGTTTAAACCTGTTTTCATACTCACAGTTCTGATTATGAACGTCATAGAGTTGAGCTTGGAGTTTGTTGGTGGTGTCGTGAAGTGAGAGGGTGTCGCCCCATAGCTTTGCGCTTTCCTTCTCGTGTTCAAGCAATGAGTTCGGACACAATCTTGTGAAAGATATCCACTTCACGCTCGGCCATCTTCTTGTAATTGAAGACTTCTTGTTCTAGCTTCTCCATCCCGTCTTCCAAGCTTCCTTCTCCTTTGGGACCCCGAACATCTTTGATCTGCAGTTTTCCTCGACGAGCATCAACTCCTTTGGGTGCATCCTCAGCTCCTCCATGTACAAGTTGCCAACATCCTTGCAGGAGCTGTCCTTCGGAGTTCCCGACGAAGGCATGATGGCTCTAGATCCGAAACAAATCCCGGCGAAACAGCTCGAAACAAAACACGTCGAGAAAACGATATACGGACCTCCAGGGGTCCGGGGATTATATAATAAAAAATTTCAGAACAAACGGAAAGTACCGGGTCGAACCGGAGTCGGAAGGGGCGACGAGGCGGTGCCACCATAGGTCGGCGCGGCCAGGCTGGGGCCCGCGCCGGCCTGTGGTGGCACGCCCTCGTGCGTCTTTTCCACTCCGTTTCGATCTCGTAATTTTTCATATTTTCCAAAAACAGCAAAAATATTGTTCGGAAAGTAAATTGCGAACTTTTCATTACCAGCACTGTTACCTATTCAAAGTCGAGTTCTGGCGGACTGTCAATTTGTCCTTTGATGAAAGCCTCCGGTGTTTCCACTTGAATAATATCAATATCAACATTATAAGAATCACCCGAGATATAATGCTTGAGTCTTTGTCCATTCACCACTTGCGTAGCATTGCCTTGGAGAGAGCTAATTTTAATTGCACCTGAACGATACACCTCCTCAACAACATATGGTCCTTCCCATTTCGAGAGTAATTTCGCTGCAAAGATTCTGAGACGAGACCGATACAATAGGACTTTATCCCCAATATTAAACTCTCTTTTGATGATCCTTCTATCATGCCATTTCTTAACTTTTTCTTTAAAGAGTTTAGCATTTTCATAAGCTTCACTTCTCCATTCATCTAGAGAACTTAATTGTAGCAACCTCTTATTACCGGCAAGTTTAGGATCTTTATTTAATTCTCTAACAGCCCAATAAGCTTTGTGTTCTAGTTCTAAAGGTAAATGACAAGCTTTTCCGTAAACCATTTTATAAGGTGACATTCCCATGGGATTTTTATAAGCAGTCCTATAAGCCCATAGTGCTTCTTTCAATTTACTAGCCCAATTCTTTCTAGATTTATTAACGGTCTTTCCCAAAATAGATTTAATCTCTCTATTTGATAATTCTACTTGACCACTAGTTTGAGGGTGATAAGCGAAGGCAATTCTATGATTAATACCATACCTAGCAAGAGCTTTTCTAAAACCTCCATGAATAAAATAAGAACCTCCATCAGTCATAATATATCTAGGTACTCCAAATCTAGGAAAAATAATATCTAAAAGCATTTTTAAAGAGGTCTCACCGTCAGCACTTTTTGTAGGTATGGCTTCCACCCATTTAGTAACATAATCAACAGCAACAAGTATATGAGTGTTACCTTCTGAAGAGGGAAAAGGTCCCATGAAGTCGAATCCCCAACAATCGAACGGTTCAATAACAAGAGTATAATTCATAGGCATTTCATTGCGTCTGGAGATATTACCAACCCTTTGACATTCATCACAAGATAAAATAAACTTCCTTGCATCTTTGAAGAGAGTTGGCCAATAAAAACCTGATTGTAGAACCTTTTGCGCGGTTCTATCTCCGGCGTGATGTCCTCCATAAGCACTACCATGACATTTACTCAATATCTCTTGTTGTTCATATTCGGGAACACACCTTCGCAGAATACCATCCACTCCTTCTTTATATAAGTGTGGGTCATCCCAGAAATAATGCCTCAAGTCATAAAATAATTTCCTCCTCTGCTGAGCTGAAAAGGTTGGAGGCAAGTACTTGGAAACAATAAAGTTAGCATAATCAGCATACCAAGGACTGTCTCGCGAGCTCACCTTTATTACAGCCAATTGTTCATTTGGAAAACTATCATTAACGAGAACAGGATCATAAGCAATATTTTCCAATCTAGACAAATTATCAAGCAACAGGATTATCAGCACCTTTCCTATCTACAATATGTAAATCAAATTCTTGCAAAAAAAGTACCCATCTAATAAGCCTCGGCTTAGCATCTTTCTTTGTCATAAGGTATCTAATTGCAAGCATGATCAGTATGAATTGTAACTTTTGAATCAACAATATAAGATCTAAATTTATCACAAGCAAAGACTACAGACTAACAATTCTTTTTCAGTAGTAGCATAATTTCTTTGAGCAGCATCAAGAGTTTTACTAGCATAATGAATAACATTTAATTTTTTATCTACTCGCTGTCCAAGAACAGCGCCTACAGAAAAATCACTAGCATCACACATAATTTCAAAAGGTAAATTCCAATCAGGAGGTTCAACTATAGGAGCAGCTTGTTAAGGCTTTCTTTAGAGTTTCAAAAGCTTCCTTACAATCATCATCAAAAACAAAAGGTACATCTTTTTGAAGAAGATTAGTAAGAGGCTTTGAAATCTTGGAGAAATCTTTAATAAATCTCCTGTAAAACCTAGCATGACCAAGAACACTACGAATACCTTTAACATCCCTTGGATAGGGCATCTTCTCAATGGCTTCAACTTTAGCTCTATCAACTTCAATACCTCTCTCAGAAATTTTATGTCCCAATACAATTTCTTCATTAACCATAAAGTGGCATTTCTCCCAATTAAGAACAAGGTTAGTTTCTTCACATCTCTGCAAAACTTTATTAAGGTTTCGCAAGCAACTATCAAAAGAATTCCCGTAGACGGAAAAATCATCCATGAATACTTCCACAATACTCTCACAAAAACCATGAAAAATAGCAGACATGCATCTTTGAAAAGTAGCAGGAGCATTACATAAACCAAAAGGCATACGTCTATAAGCATAAGTTCCATAGGGACAAGTAAAAGTGGTTTTCTCTTGATCTTTAGCTTTAACAGCAATTTGTGAAAACCCAGAATAACCATCAAGAAAGCAAAAATGAGTATTTTTATACAATCTTTCTAGCATTTGATCAATAAATGGTAAAGGGTAATGATCTTTCTTAGTAACTTTATTAACTTTTCGATAATCAATGCACATTCTATACCCTACAACTACTCTTTGAGGTATGAGCTCATCATTATCATTAGGCACAATAGTCATTCCTCCTTTCTTAGGAACGCAATGCACAGGACTAACCCATCTACTATCAGCAATAGGATATATAATACCAGCTTCAAGAAGTCGTAATACCTCATTTCTTACCACATCCTTCATCTTAGGAATTAGACGACGCTGAGGTTCAACAACAGGCTTCGCATCATCTTCCATATTAATGGCGTGTTGGCAAATAGAGGGAGAAATCCCCTTCAAGTCATCAAGAGTATAGCCAATAGCACCTCGGTCTTTCTTCAATATTTGCAATAATCTTTCTTCTTCAAACTCTGTAAGCTTAGAACTAATAATAACAGGATATATTTTCTTATCATCAATATGAGCATATTTAAGATTATCAGGCAAAGGATTTAAATCAAAAACAGGATCTTCCTTTCGTGGCGGTGTTGTACCCAAGTCTTCCACCGGTAAATCATGCTTGAGAATAGGTTGGCGAAGAAAAATCTCCTCAAGCTCATCTCTTTCTTTCCTAAAAACTTCACTCTTTCTATTCTCCAAATGTTGCTGCAAAGGATTATTAGGAACAAGAACAATAGATGCACACTGCTCCATTTTAAAATCATTACTAGGCAAATCAGCTTTATAAGGAGTTTTGGTAAATTTAGAGAAGTTAAACTCATAAGATTCACCAGCAAATTTAGTCAAAATTTTCTCTTTCTTGCAATCTATAATAGCTCCACAAGTATTTAGAAAAGGTCTACCAAAAATGATAGGACAATAATCACTAGCAGCAGAACCAAGTACCAAAAAGTCAGCAGGATATTTAATCTTACCACATAGAACTTCCACATCTCGAACAATACCAATTGGAGAAATAGTTTCTCTATTAGCCAGCTGAATAACCACATCAATATCTTCAAGTTCACAAGAATCAATTTCGTGCATAATCTCCGTGTAAAGCTCATAAGGTATAGCACTAACACTTGCACCAATATCACATAAACCATAATAGCAATGATCACCAATTCTAACAGATAGCATAGGAACACTAGCTTGTTTGGGTTTATTAGGATGTGAAACAATATTAGAAGCATATTCACAGAAAATAATATGACCATCCTCCACATTTTCAGTCACAAGATCTTTAACTATTGCAACAGCAGGTTCAACTTTTATTTGTTCTTCAAGTTCTATAGGTTTCTTTTCACTTTTATGAACCGCACTATTTATAACAGAGTACTCCTTCATTTTAGCAGGGAAAGGAGTTTTTTCAATATAAGCTTCAGGAATAACATGATCAGCAGCTTCAACTACAACACATTTATTAATAGATGAATCAATTTTATCTTTATACGGTTCATGATACTTGTCAAAATTCTTCTTAGGCAATTCATAATGAGAGGCAAAAGCTTTATAAAGATTTGCAGCAACTTGAGAATCAAGACCATATGTAGCACTCATATTACGAAATTTATCGACATCCATAAAAGCTTCAATGCATTTATAATCATAAATTATACCTGATTCTCTATCCTTGTCGTTCTCCCAACCTTCAGTATTTTCTTGGATCCGATCAAGAAGGTCCCTTTTAAACTCTTCTTTATTGCGTGTAAATGATCCAGAACAAGAAGTATCCAGCAAAGTCTTGTCTTGAAAAGAAAGTCTTGCATAGAAATTATCAATAATAACATTACCAGGAAGCTCATGAATGGGGCATTTGAGCATTAAAGACTTCAATCTCCCCCAAGCTTGGGCAATACTCTCTCCATCATGAGGCTAGAAATTATATATGTGGTTCCGATCTTTGTGAATTTCACTTGGAGGATAAAATTTGGAATAAAATAAAGGCACAATGTCCTCCCAATCAAGAGAATCACCATTCTTCAAGCAATTTATACCAATGCGCCGCTTACTGCAGACAGCGATATAGTGAATAGTTTCTTTCTAACTTCATTCATAGCAATACCTGCACATTTGAATAACCCGCATAATTCATGCAAAAACAAGTAAATGATCACCAGGATGGACAGCTTCCATCCCCTTCATAGCGGTTATCCATAACACGTTCAATAATTTTCGTAGGTGTTTTATATGGTATTACTTCCTCACTGGCGCCTCATCCACTACCGTTGCAGTAGTAGTAGATTTCCCAAATAGAAATTGAAGAGAAGATCTCTCCATAATGACTTATAGCAGCAGACAGTAAATAAAATCAGCACAAACAAGAAAGATTTTCCTTACCAATTCCACTTACCAATAGCGCTTCACTCCCCGGCAACGGCGCCTTGAAAATAGTCTTGATGACCCACAAGTATAGGGGGTGTATCGTAGTACTTTCGATAAATAAGGGTGTCGAACCCAACGAGGAGCAGAAGGTGTTGACAAGCAGTTTTGATGAAGGATTCACTGTAAATGCTCACAGACAAGTATTCAGGGGGTTTTGATGTAACAGATGAATAAAGTACAAGTAAGTAAAATGCAAGAGAAATAATTGCAGCGAGTGGCCCAATCCTTTTTAGCACAAAGGACAAGACGATTTGTTTACTTATAATGACCAAACGTTCTCGAGGACACACGGGATTTTAGTCTAGTGCTTTCGCTACATACAGACTGATTAATCTTCATTGTTTTGATAAGTGTTGTGTGGGTGAACCTATGCTAATGTACCACCCTTCCTAGGACTAATACATACTTGTGATTATACCCCTTGCAAGCATCCGCAACTACAAGAAAGTAATTAAGATAAATCTAACCACAGCCTTAAACTCGAGATCCCGCGATCCCTCCTCGCATCGATATACCAACGGGGGTTTAGGTTTCGTCACTCCGGCAACCCCGCAATTGGCAAACGAGTACAAGATGCATTCCCCTAGGCCCATAAATGGTGAAGTGTCGTGTAGTCGACGTTCACACGACACCACTAGAAGAATAACACCACAACTTAAATATCATAACATTGAATATTACTCAACCATAGTTCACTACTAACATTTAGACTTCACCCATGTCCTCAAGAACTAAACGAACTACTCACGAGACATCATATGGAACATGATCAGAGGTGATATGATGATGAATAACAATCTGAACATAAACCTTGGTTCAACGGTTTCACTCAATAGCATCAATAACAAGTAGAAATCAATACCCGGAGAGTTTCCCCTATCAAACAATCAAGATCAAACCCAAATTGCTACAGCGGTGACGATGTCCAGCGGTGGAGATGGCGGTGATGATGGTGGAGATGATGATGATGGTGATGGAGATGATGTCCAGCTCGATGGCGGTGACGATGGCGTCGATTTCCCCTCCGGGAGGGAATTTCCCGGCGGATTCCTGCCCGCCGGAGAGCTCTTTTCTCTCTCGGTGTTCTCCGCCCCACGAGGCGGCCGTAACCCCTCGTGAGGATTCCTCTCGTGGCTTGGGTCTTCGGGACGAAGGGTTTCGCCAAGAAAAGGAGGCGAAAGGGGCTGTGGGGGCCCCACACCACATGGTGGCGCGGCCAGGCCATGGGCCGCGCCGCTCTATGGTGTGGGCCCACCTTGGGTCCAGCTGGCTCCCCCTTCTGGCTTCCTTCGTCATTTGGAAAAATAGGATTTTTGGTAAATTTCCTTCCACAGTTGATCTTCCGAAATATTGCATCCTGACGGTGCTTTTTCCAGCAGAATCCTGGCTCCGGTGCGCGATCTCCAAATAATCATGAAACATGCAAAATAGATGAAATAACATAAGTATTGTGTCCCAATATGAAATATATCAATGAATAACAACAAATTATGATATAAAATAGTGATGCAAATTGGACGTATCAACCCCCCCAAGCTTAGACTTCGCTTGTCCCCAAGCGAAACTGAACTCAGTAAACAGGACCACATGTTTATGGAGGGAAGAGTCGATAAATAAAATATGGACAAGAAGCATCATATTCATTCACACAAGACATTATAATAAACAACTTCCTCATATAACTCAACTTGAAACAAGTATAAGGTAATCACAAATAAAGGTGCATAAGAAATCATAATTGGTGATGGCAAACTTTGTTCTTGGTCAGAGAACAGGTTAACGATTATACTTTATCTATTGAGCAGCGCTCTCATATTAAAGCTTATGGTAAACTTGCATACTCAATCATATTAATCATTGATGACTTTCAAAGCTATATTCATTCAGGTAAAACTTGTACTAAACAAGAAGAGTAAAGACATGATGAAGCAAATCACAATGTAATAGTTTGATCACAACAACTCAAATGCTTGCTTGAGATGGAGGGAAATAGGTTAACTGACTCAACATAAAGTAAAAGACAGGCCCTTCGCAGAGGGAAGCAGGGATTAAAACATGTGCTAGAGCTTTTTCAGTTTTGAAATCATATAAAGAGAATAAAAGTTAAGTTTTGAGAGGTGTTTGTTGTTGTCAACGACTGGTAGCGGGTACTCTAACCCCCTTGCCAAACAGACCTCCAAAGAGCGGCTCCCATGAAGGACGTTATCTCTACCAGCAAGGTAGATCATCCCTCTTCTCCTTTGTTAACACATGTACTTTAGTTTATTTAAGGATGACACTCCCCCCAACCTTTGCTTACACAAGCCATGGCTAACCGAATCCTCGGGTGCCTTCCAACAATCTCATACCATGGAGGAGTGTCTATTGCAAAATTAAGTTTCTTACTGATGAATCAGGGCAAAACATGTGAAGAGAATCATTAATGAAAGTTAATTAATTGGGGCTGGGAACCCCGTTGCCAGCTCTTATTGCAAAATTATAGGATAAGTGGATGAAGCCACTAGTCCATTAGTGGAGGCTGCCTAACAAGACTCGAAAGATAAAACACCACATACTTCCTCATGAGCTATAAAACATTGACACAAATAAGGAGTAATAAGTTTTGAATTGTTTAAAGGTAGCACATGAAGTATTTACTTGGAATGGCAGAAATTACCATGCATTAGGTAGGTATGGTGGACACAAATGGCATAGGTTTGGGTTCAGGTTTGGATGCACGAGAAGTATTCCTTCTCAGTACAGGTCTTTGGCTAGCAAGGTTAAATAGCAAGCATAGGAGTTGAGGGAAACAAACAAATATACATGTGATAGAAACAATCATGCATCTTACTTGTAAGCACAAACAGTTTTAACTTTAGAATACTAAGCTAAGGACTGATAAGAAAGATAATAACATCTTCTACATGTATTTCCTCTATTCTTCTTGAACTCCAAGTGTTGTTACTATTGACCATTGCTAAGTTTGCCAAAACCAAATAGATTTACTCAATGCTCCCAAAGTGGTACCAACACTAAAATCAAGATCAATCATATAGTAGAAATTGCAAACTAAAATAAGGTGTGCAATATGTAAATGATAAGACTTCTCATTAATATTCCATAACGATAACTCACACCAAGGGATACATAGACAAACTAAAGGAGAGATACTTCCACACTCAACCCATCTTATACGATAACTTCCCTACTCATGATATGACACTACTTGATAGTAAAAAGTAAAAGGTAGTGATAATGTGATACCGCGGCACTCCTCCAAGCTTGGAACAAACCAAGGGGATGCCAATACCGATGATGAGTTATTCCTTTGGCGATGGTGGTGATGAATTCCCGTCTTCAGACTTCCAAGATAGAGGCTCTCCATCAACAAATGACATCTTGGTCTCGGAAATCCTCGAAACTAGCAACGACGGCTTATGTGTTTAAACCTGTTTTCATACTCACAGTTCTGATTATGAACATCATAGAGTTGAGCTTGGAGTTTGTTGGTGGTGTCGTGAAGTGAGAGGGTGTCGCCCCATAGCTTTGCAGTTTCCTTCTCGTGTTCAGCAATGAGTTCAGACACAATCTTGTGAAAGATATCCACTTCACGCTCGGCCATCTTCTTGTAATTGAAGACTTCTTGTTCTAGCTTCTCCAACCTGTCTTCCAAGCTTCCTTCTCCTTTGGGACCCTGAAGCTCTTTTCTCTCTGGTGTTCTCCGCCCCGCAGAGGCGGCTGTAACCCTTCGTGAGGATTCCTCTGTGGCTTGGGTGTTCGGGACGAAGGGTTTCGCCAAGAAAAGGAGGCGAAAGGGGCTGTGGGGGCCCCACACCACATGGTGGCGCGGCCAGGCCATGGGTCGCGCCGCCCTATGGTGTGGGCCCACCTTGGGTCCAGCTGGCTCCCCCTCTCGGCTTCCTTCGTCATCCGGAAAAATAGGATTTTTGGTAAAATTTCCTTCCACAAGCTTGATCTTCCGAAATATTGCATCCCGACGGTGCTTTTTCCAGCAGTAATCCTCGGCTCCGGTGCGCGATCTCCAAATAATCATGAAACATGCAAAATAGATGAAATAACATAAGTATTGTGTCCCAATATGAAATATATCAATGAATAACAGCAAATTATGATATAAAATAGTGATGCAAATTGGACGTATCAATGACCCACAAGTATAGGGGATCGCAACAGTCTTCGAGGGAAGTAAAACCCAAATTTATTGATTCGACACAAGGGGAGGTAAAGAATACTTATAAGCCTTAACAACTGAGTCGTCAATTCAGCTGCACCTGGAAAAGCACTAGCAACCGGGGTGATGTGAAAGTAGCAGATGATATGAGAGCAAGTAGTAACAAGAATACACGGCAGCAGTAATAGTAACACAGGAGCAATGGCACCAGAAGATAGTTGATACTACTTCCAATGACATGTAGAACGAGTATATGATGATGAAAGATGGACCGGGGTTCCCAGCTATCTACACTAGTGGAAACTCTCCAATAACAAGTGTTGGGTGAATAAATTACAGTCGGGCAATTGATAGGATTGAAATAGCATTAAGACAGAATATCAAGATCATTAATCATGTAGGCATGTTTTCCATATATAGTCGTACGTGCTCGCAATGAGAAACTTGCACAACATCTTTTGTCCTACCAGCCGGTGGCAGTCGGGCCTCTAGGGAATCTACTGGAAATTAAGGTACTCCTTTTAATAGAGCACCGGAGCAAAGCATTAACACTCCATGAAAACATGTGATCCTCATATCTAAGCCTTTCCCTCCAATTGTCCCAATTTCTGTCACTTTGGGGTCTTTGGTTCCGGACATAGACATGTGCATACAACTTGTAGATACAATCTAAGCAATAAGTATAGAGCTTAAATCTAAGATCATGCCACTCGGGCCTTAGTGAAAAGCATTAAACACAACAAGATTGCAGCAACAATAACTTCATAAACTTTGTAGATAGACAATCATAACGTAACAATCCATCGGATCCCGACAAACACGACACCGATTACATCAGATGAATCTCAATCATGTAAGGCAGCTCATGAGATCATTGTATTGAAGTACATGGGGAGAGAATACCAACTAGCTACAGCTAGAACCCGTAGTCCATGGGGGAACTACTCACGTGAGCATGATGGAGGCGATGGCGTTGATGGAGATGGCTTCCGGGGCACTTCCCCGTCCCGGCAGGTGCCGGAACGCAGAGTTCTGTCCCCCGAATTGGAGTTTCGCGACGGTGGCGGCGCCCCTGGAGTCTTTCTGGAGTTTCGTCAAGTCGTATCGCGTTTTTAGGTCGAGACGGCTTTAATAGGCGAAGAGGCGGAGTCGGAGGGGCGACAGGGTAGCCCCACACCAGGCCGGCGCGGGCCCAGGCCAGGCCGCGCCGCCTTATGGTGTGGTGGCCCTCTGGCCCCTCTCCGACTCTTCTTCGGTGTTCTGGAGCCTTCCGGGAAAAATAGGAGGTTTGGCGTTGATTTCGTCCAATTCCGAGAATATTGCCCGAACAGCCTTTTCGGGAACCAAAAACAGCAGTAAAACAGAACTGGCACTCGTGGCATCTTGTTAATAGGTTAGTTCCGGAAAATGCATGAAATCATCATAAAGTGCAAGCAAAACATGTAAGTATTGTCATAAAACAAGCATGGAAAGACAGAAATTATGGATACGTCGGGGACGTATCAGCATCCCCAAGCTTAGTTCCTGCTCGTCCCGAGCAGGTAAACGATAAAAAGAATAATTTCGTAGTGACATGCTACTTACATAACCTTGATCATACTATTACAAAGCATATGAAATGAATGAAGTGACTCAAGGCAATGATCTATAGTTGCTAACAAGTAGATAACATATAGCAAAACTTTTCATGAAGAGTACTTTCAAGACAAATATCAAAAGTCTTGCACAAGAGTTAACTCATAAAGCAATAAGTTCAAAGTAAAGGCATCGAAGCAACACAAAGGAAGATATAAGTTTCAGCGGTTGCTTTCAACTTGTAACCTGCATATCTCATGGGTAATTGTCAACACAAAGTAATATGATGAATGCAAATATGCAAGTATGTAAGAATCAATGCACAGTTGACACAAGTGTTTGCTTCTAAGATGGAAGGAAGTAGGTAAACCGACTCAACATAAAGTAAAAGAATGGCCCTTCAAAGAGGAAAGCATCGATTGCTATATTTGTGCTAAAGCTTTGGTTTTGAAAACATAAAGAGAGCATAAAAGTAAAGTTTTGAGAGGTGTTTGTTGTTGTCAACGAATGGTAGTGGGCACTCTAACCCCTCGCCGTACAAGCCTTCAAGAGCGGCTCCCATGAATTATTTTTATTTTTGGGTGGCACTCCTTCCAACCTTTCTTTCACAAACCATGGCTAACCGAATCCTCGGGTGCCTGCCAACAATCTCATACCATGAAGGGGTGCCTTTTTATTTTAGTTTCATTATGATAAAACTCCTCCCAACCTTTGCTTACACAAGCCATGGCTAACCGAATCCTCGGGTGCCGTCCAACAATCACATACCATGGAGGAGTGTCTATTTTGGTTAATTAATTTGGGACTGGGAATCCCATTGCCAGCTTCTTTTTGCAAAATTATTGGATAAGCGGATGAAGCCACTAGTCCATTGGTGAAAGTTGCCCAACAAGATTGAAAGATAAACACCACATACTTCCTCATGAGCTATAAAACATTGACACAAATTGAGAAGCATTTTGAATTGTTTAAAGGTAGCACTCAAGCAATTTACTTTGGAATGGCAGGAAATACCACATAGTAGGTAGATATGGTGGACACACATGGCATAGGTTTTGGCTCAAGGTTTTGGATGCACGAGAAGCATTTCCTCTCAGTACAAGGCTTTGGGCTAGCAAGGTTGTTTGAAGCAAACACAAATATGAACCGGTAGAGCAAAACTTACATAAGAACATATTGCAAGCATTATAATACTCTACACTGTCTTCCTTGTTGCTCAAACACTTTTACCAGAAAATATCTAGACCTTAAGAGAGACCAATCATGCAAACCAATTTCAACAAGCTCTACAGTAGTTCTCCACTAATAGTCTTAGACTACATGAAAAAACTTAATAATGATCTACTTGAGAGCTCAAAACGATTGCCAAGTGTCAAATTATCCAAGACATGATGAGGCATTTTCTGTTTTCAACCAAATATAAATAAGTGCAATAGCTTCCAACTTTTATCATTGAACATTAAAAGTAAAACGAAGAACACGAGTGTTCATATGAAAAAGCGGAGCGTGTATCTCTCCCACACAAGGATTGCTAGGATCCGATCTTATTCAAACAAAACAAAAATAAAAGCACATGGACTCTCCAAGTAAAGCACATATGATGTGACCGAATAAAAATATAGTTTCAGGGGAGGAACCTGATAAGTTGATGAAGAAGGGGATGCCTTGGGCATCCCCAAGCTTAGACGCTTGAGTCTTCTTGAAATATGGGCATCCCCAAGCTTAGACTTTTCACTCTTCTTGATCATATATCATCCTCCTCTCTTGACCCTTGAAAACTTCCTTCACACCAAACTTCTCATAAACTTCATTAGAGGGGTTAGTACTCAAAAAACTTGAATCCACCTTGGTCCTGTAGTGACACATTGCAAGAACTCAATAAAACATTAGCTACAGCTCTCCACGTGTAGAAAGCCTCGCTTAAAGTCCACAAGAGACAATGCAAAAAACAGAGACAGAATCTGCCAAAACAGAACAGCCAGTAAAGACGAATTTTAAATAAATACTTCCGTTGCTCAAATCAGAAAACTCAAAACTAATGAAAGTTGCGTACATATCTGAGGAACACGCACGTAAATTGGCATATTTTTCTGAGTTACCTACAGAGAAAACAGCCCAGATTCGTGACAGATAGAAATCTGTTTCTGCGCAGAAATCCAAATCTAGTATCAACCTTCGATTAGAGGCTTCACTTGGCACAACAAAACACAAAACTAAGATAAGGAGAGGTTGCTACAGTAGTAAACAACTTCCAAGACACAAATATAAAACAAAGTGCTGTAGCAAAATAACACATGGGTTATCTCCCAAGAAGTTCTTTTCTTTATAGCCATTAAGATGGGCTCAGCAGTTTCGATGATGCACTCGCAAGAAACAGTATTTGAAGCAAAGAGAGCATCAAGAGGCAAATCCAAAACAAGTTTAAGCCTAACATGCTTCCTATGCATAGGAATCTTGTACACAAATAAATTCATGAAGAACAAAGTGACAAGCATAAGAAGATAAAACAAGTGTAGCTTCAAAATTTTAAGCATATAGAGAGGTGTTTTAGTACCATGCAAATTTCTACTACCATATTTTCCTCTCTCATAATAATTTTCAGTAGCTTCATGAACAAACTCAACAATATAACTATCACATGCAGCATACTTTTCATGATTTCCAAACACATAATTTTTATCAAGTTCAAGAATAGTGGAATTAAAACTTTCAAACTTTCTTTTATTAATAATATAACAAGGTAGTTGATCAATCTCAATAGATATGGGACTCATAGAATAAGTCAAGAACTCTCCAATCCCATTTTCATTAGTAGTACAATTAATATTATCAAGTAACATAGGACCATCATCTAGAGCTTTATCATAGACATTTGCCAAACAAAATTCTTTAGTACCATGCATTTCGACATCGTGCACAAACAAAGCATTATCATAAGATTTATCAAAGTAGCATGGATTATCATAAATAACAGTAGCATAATTATTCTCACAAGTTTTACTCATAGGGAATATTTCAAGAGAATCCACAGGAACATAACATTCAACCTCTTTCGGTAAGCATGGAGGACAATCAAATAGTGTAATAGATAAAGAGTTACTCTCATTAGAAGGTTGGCATGGGTAGCTAATCCATTCTTCCTCCTTTTGTTCATCACTCTCCTCTTCTTTTTCATCCAATGAGCTTCCGTGTTCATCAATTTCCTCCTCTTTTTCATCCAATGAGCTCTCAGTGTTCATCAATTTCTTCTTCCACGAGTTCCCGCAAATTGTGAGTGCATTCTTGTGCATTAATGTGTCTCTCTTTATAATCAAGGATATAAGGATTCCTACCGTAGCATTCTATGCAAGAATTAAGGATAGTAGAGACATAATCTTTAAGGTCCTTACAAATAGCACAAGTTTCATAATTCTCAACCATGAAGGATTCTATCTCGGAGGCTCCCATAAATAAGACAAATTGTTCTACCTCTTCGAACCCATAATGAATATAGCAATTCCGATTATAGTTCTTAATAAAAAATTCCTCACTAAAGCCACGTTGAAATTTAAGATGTTTAGTATCCTGTTGAGAGCAACAGTTTATATCATGGCGTCTAAGCAAGATTCTAGCAATTGTATTCAATTTTTCTATCACAGCACTCATTATTTTACCAGTTCTTGATTCTCTATAATTATTATAACATTCTATAAGCTCCAAGTAGGTTGTTGGTTCTCCCATAACAGCAGTTTTTAATTTTTAGGTTTTTCAAATTTTATGGATTTTTGGGTATATGAGAAAAATAAAACAAGACAAAAAGAAACTAAGCAAAAGTAAACTAAGCAAAATAATACTAGACAGAAATAAACTAAGCACAAATAAACTAGACAAAAGTAAACTAAGCAAAACAAAATAAAATAAAATAGAGAGAGAGGTAGAGTGTACTCCCCAGGTGAACTTATGAGTAGAGCTATGCCTCCCCGGCAACGGCGCCAGAAAATAGTCTTGATGACCCACAAGTATAGGGGATCGCAATAGTCTTCGAGGGAAGTAAAACCCAAATTTATTGATTCGACACAAGGGAAGGTAAAGAATACTTATAAGCCTTAACAACTGAGTCGTCAATTCAGCTGCACCGGGAAAAGCACTAGCAACAGGGGTGATGTGAAAGTAGAAGTGATATGAGAGCAGTAGTAACAAGAATAACACGTGCAGCAGTAATAGTAACACGAGAGCAATGGCACCGTGAAGATAGTTGATACTACTTCCAATGACATGTAGAACGAGTATATGATGATGAAAGATGGACCGGGGTTCCGAGCTATCTACACTAGTGGTAACTCTCCAATAACAAGTGTTGGGTGAACAAATTACAGTCGGGCAATTGATAGGATTGAAATAGCATTAAGACAGAATATCAAGATCATTAATCATGTAGGCATGTTTTCCATATATAGTCGTACGTGCTCGCAATGAGAAACTTGCACAACATCTTTTGTCCTACCAGTCGGTGGCAGCCGGGCCTCTAGGGAATATACTGGAAATTAAGGTACTCCTTTTAATAGAGCACCGGAGCAAAGCATTGACACTCCGTGAAAACATGTGATCCTCATATCTAAGCCTTTCCCTCCAATTGTCCCAATTTCTGTCACTTTGGGGTCTTTGGTTCCGGACATAGACATGTGCATACAACTTGTAGATACAATCTAAGCAATAAGTATAGAGCTTAAATCTAAGATCATGCCACTCGGGCCCTAGTGACAAGCATTAAACACAACAAGATTGCAGCAACAATAACTTCATAAACTTTGTAGATAGACAATCATAACGTAACAATCCATCGGATCCCGACAAACACAACACCGATTACATCGATGAATCTCAATCATGTAAGGCAGCTCATGAGATCATTGTATTGAAGTACATGGGGGAGAGAATACCAACTAGCTACAGCTAGAACCCGTAGTCCATGGGGGAACTACTCACGGAGCATGATGGAGGCGATGGCGTTGATGGAGATGGCTTCCGGGGGCACTTACCCTTCCCGGCAGGGTGCTGGAACAGAGAGTTCTGTCCCCCGAATTGGAGTTTCGCGACGATGGCAGCGCCCCTGGAGTCTTTCTGGAGTTTCGTCAAGTCATATCGCGTTTTTAGGTCGAGACGGCTTTAATAGGCGAAGAGGCGGAGTCGGAGGGGCGACAGGGTGGCCCCACACCAGGCCGGCGCGGGCCCAGGCCAGGCCGCGCCGCCTTATGGTGTGGTGGCCCTCTGGCCCCTCTCTCGACTCTTCTTCGGTGTTCTGGAGCCTTCCGGGAAAAATAGGAGGTTTGGCGTTGATTTCGTCCAATTCCGAGAATATTGCCCGAACAGCCTTTCTGGAACCAAAAACAGCTGAAAACAGGAACTGGCACTGTGGCATCTTGTTAATAGATTAGTTCCGGAAAATGCATGAAATCATCATAAAGTGCAAGCAAAACATGTAAGTATTGTCATAAGACAAGCATGGAACGACAGAAATTATGGATACGTCGGGGACGTATCAATGATCTACCTTGCTGGTAGAGATAACGTCCTTCATGGGAGCTGATACGTCCAATTTGCATCACTATTTTATATCATAATTTGCTGTTATTCATTGATATATTTCATATTGGGACACAATACTTATGTTATTTCATCTATTTTGCATGTTTCATCATTATTGGAGGATCGAACGCCGGAGCCAGGATTCTCGCCGGAAAAAGCACCGCCGTAACGCAATATTTCGGAAGATCAACTGTGGAAGGAAATTATACCAAAAATCCTATTTTTCAAGATGACGAAGGAAGCCGAAGGAGGAGCCAGGAGGAGCCGTGGTGGGCCCACACCCTAGGGCGGCGCGGCCCAGTGCCCCGGCCGCGCCGCCATGTGGTGTGAGGGGCCCACGACCCCTTTCGCCTCCTTTTCTTCGCCAAACCCTTCGTCCCGAAGACCTAAGCCACGGGGGTACCTCACGAAGAGTTGCAGCCGCCTCGCGGGGCGGAGAACACCAGAGAGAAAAGAGCTCTCCGGCGGGCAGTGAATCCGCCGGGGAAATTCCCTCCGGGAGGGGGAAATCGACGCCATCGTCACCGCCATCGAGCTGGACATCATCTCCATCACCATCATCATCATCTCCACCATCATCACCGCCATCTCCACCGCTGGACATCGTCACCGCTGTAGCAATTTGGGTTTGATCTTGATTGTTTGATAGGGGAAACTCTCCCGTATCTATTCATACTTGTTGTTCATGCTATTGAGTGAAACCATTGAACCAAGTTCATGTTCAGATTGTTATTCATCATCATATCACCTCTGATCATGTTCCATATGATGTCTCGTGAGTAGTTCGTTTAGTTCTTGAGGACATGGGTGAAGTCTAAATGTTAGTAGTGAACCATGGTTGAGTAATATTCAATGGTGTGATATTTAAGTTGTGGTGTTATTCTTCTAGTGGTGTCATGTGAACGTCGACTACATGACACTTCACCATTTATGGGCCTAGGGGAATGCATCTTGTATTCGTTTGCTAATTGCGGGGTTGCTGGAGTGACAGAAACCTAAACCCCCGTTGGTATATCGATGCAGGAGGGATCGCAGGATCTCAGAGTTTAAGGCTGTGGTTAGATTTATTCTTAATTACTTTCTTGTAGTTGCGGATGCTTGCAAGGGGTATAATCACAAGTATGTATTTAGTCCTAGGAAGGGCGGTACATTAGCATAGGTTCACCCACACAACACTTATCATAACAATGAAGATTATTTAGCCGTATGTAGCGAAAGCACTAGACTAAAATCCCATGTGTCCTCGAGAACGTTTGGTCATTATAAGTAAACAAACCGGCTTGTCCTTTGTGCTAAAAAGGATTGGGCCACTCGCTGCAATTATTTCTCTCGTACTTTACATACTCGTACTTTATTCAACTCGTTACATCAAAACCCCCGAATACTTGTCTCGTGAGCATTTACAAGTGAATCCTTCATCGAAACCGCTTGTCAACACCTTCTGCTCCTCGTTGGGATCGACATTCTTACTTATCGAAGATACTACGATACACCCCCTATACTTGTGGGTCATCAAGACTATTTTCTAGCGCCGTTGCCGGGAGTGAAGCGCTATTGGTAAGTGGAATTGGTAAGGAAAACCTTTACTCGTTTGTGCTGATTTTATTTCTGCCGTTGCTATAAGTCATTATGGAGAGATCTTCTCTTCATTTTCTATTTGGGAAATCTACTACTACCGCAACGGTAGTGGATGAGGCGCCAGGTGAGGAAGTAATACCATATAAAATACCTACGAAAATTATTGAACATGTTATGGATAACCGCTATGAAGGGGATGGAACTCGTCCATCCCGGTGATCATTTACTCGTTTTTGCATGAATTATGCGGGTTATTCAAGTGTGCAGGTATTGCTATGGATGAAGTGAGGAAGAAATTATTCTCTTTATCGCTGTCCGGTAAGGCGGCGCATTGGTATAAATTACTGGATAATGGGGATTCTCTTGAATGGAATGATATTGTACCCCGGTTTTATTCTAAGTTCTATCCTCCAAGTGAAATTCATAAGGATCGGAATCGCATATATAATTTTTGGCCTCATGATGGAGAGAGTATTGCCCAAGCTTGGGGGAGATTGAAGTCTTTAATGCTCAAATGCCCCATTCATGAGCTTCCCGGTAATATTATTATTGATAATTTCTATGCAAGACTTTCTTTTCAAGACAAGACCTTGTCTGGATACTTCTTGTTCCGGATCATTTACACGCAACAAAGAAGAGTTTAAAAGGGACCTTCTTGATCGGATCCAAGAAAATACCGAAGGTTGGGAGAACGACAAAGATAGAGAATCGGTATAATTTATGATTATAAATGCATTGAAGCTTTTATGGATACCGATAAATTTCGTAATATGAGTGCTACATATGGTCTTGATTCTCAAGTTGTCAGTAAATCTTTATAAAGCTTTTGCCTCTCATTATGAATTGCCTAAGAAGAATTTTGATAAGTATCATGAACCATACAAAGATAAAATTGATTCATCTATTAATAAGTGTGTTGTAATTGAAACTCGCTGATTGTGTTATTCCCGAAGCTTATATTGAAAAAACTCCTTTTCCTCGCTAAAATGAAAGAGTACTCGTTATAAATAGTGCGGTTCATAAAAGTGAAAAGAAACCCGTAGAACTCGAAGAACAAATAAAAATTGAACTCGCTCGTTGCAATTGTTAAAGATCTTGTGACTGAAAATGTGGAGGATGGTCATATTATTTTCTGTGAAGATGCTTCTAATATTGTTTCGCATCCTAATAAACCCAAGCAAGCTAGTGTTCCTATGCTATCTGTTAAAATTGGTGATCATTGCTATTATGGATTATGTGATATTGGTGCAAGTGTTAGTGCTATTCCGTATGAGCTTTACACGGAGATTATGCATGAAATTGATTCTTGTGAACTTGAAGATATTGATGTGGTTATTCAGCTGGCTAATAGAGAAACTATTTCACCAATTGGTATTGTCCGAGATGTGGAAGTTTTATGCGGTAAGATTAAATATCCTGCTGACTTTTTGGTACTTGGCTCTGCTGCTAGTGATTATTGTCCTATCAATTTTGGTAGACCTTTTCTAAATACTTGTGGAGCTATTATAGATTGCAAGAAAGAGAAAATTTTGACTAAATTTGCTGGTGAATCTTATGAGTTTAACTTCTCTAAATTTACTAAAACTCCTTATAAAGCTGATTTGCCTAGTAATGATTTTAAAATGGAGCAAGTGTGCATCTATTGTTCTTGTTCCTAACAATCCTTTGCAAGCAACATTTGGAGGATAGCGAGAGTGAAATTTTTAGGAAAGAAAGAGATGAACTTGAGGAAATCTTTCTTCGCCAACCTATTCTCAAGCACGATTTACCGAGTGGAAGATTTGGGTACAACACCGCCACCTAAGGAAGATCCCGTTTTTGATTTAAAGCCTTTGCCCGATAATCTTAAATATGCTCATATTGATGATAAGAAAATATATCCCGTTATTATTAGTTCTAAGCTTACAGTAGTTTGAAGAAGAAAGATTATTGCAAATATTGAAGAAACACCGAGGAGCTATTGGCTACACTCTTGATGATTTGAAGGGGATTTCTCCCTCTATTTGCCAACACGCCATTAATATGGAAGATGATGCGAAGCTCGTTGTTGAACCTCAGCGTCGTCTAATTCCTAAGATGAAGGAAGTGGTAAGGAATGAGGTATTACGACTTCTTGAAGCTGGTATTATATATCCTATTGCCGATAGTAGATGGGTTAGTCCCGTGCACTCGCGTTCCCAAGAAAGGAGGTATGATCGTTGTGCCTAATGATAATGATGAGCTCATTCCTCAAAGAGTAGTTGTAGGGTATAGAATGTGCATTGATTTTCGAAAAGTTAATAAAGTTACTAAGAAAGATCATTACCCTTTACCATTTATTGATCAAATGCTAGAAAGATTGTCTAAAAATACTCATTTTTGCTTTCTTGATGGTTATTCGGATTTTCACAAATTGTCGTTAAAGCTAAAGATCAAGAGAAAACCACCTTTACTTGTCCCTATGGAACTTATGCTTATAGACGTATGCCTTTTGGTTTATGTAATGCTCCTCGCTACTTTTCAAAGATGCATGTCCGCTATTTTTCATGGTTTTTGTGAAAGTATTGTAGAGGTATTCATGGATGATTTTTCTGTTTATGGGAATTCTTTTGATAGTTGCTTGCGAAACCTTGATAAAGTTTTGCAGAGATGTGAAGAAACTAACCTTGTTCTTAATTGGGAGAAATGCCACTTTATGGTTAATGAAGGAATTGTATTGGGACATAAAATTTCTGAAAGAGGTATTGAAGTTGATAGAGCTAAAGTTGAAGCAATTGAGAAGATGCCATATCCGAGGGATGTTAAAGGTATTCGTAGTGTTCTTGGTCATGCTGGGTTTTATAGGAGGTTTATTAAAGATTTCTCCAAGATTTCAAAGCCTCTTACTAATCTTCTTCAAAAAGATGTACCATTTGTTTTTGATGATGATTCTAAGGAAGCTTTTGAAACTCTTAAGAAAGCCTTAACAACTCGCTCCTATAGTTGAACCTCCCGATTGGAATTTACCATTTGAAATTATGTGTGATGCTAGTGATTTTGCCGTAGGCGCTGTTCTTGGACAAGCGAGTAGATAAAAAACTGAATGTTATTCATTATGCTAGTAAAACTCTTGATGTCTGCTCAAAGAAATTATGCTACAACTGAAAAAGAATTGTTGGCTGTAGTCTTTGCTTGTGATAAATTTAGATATTATATTGTTGATTCAAAAGTTACAATTCATACTGATCATGCTGCAATTAGATACCTTATGACAAAGAAAGATGCTAAGCCGAGGCTTATTAGAAGGGTACTTCTTTTGCAAGAATTTGATTTACATATTGTAGATAGGAAAGGTGCCGATAATCCCGTTGTCCGATAATTTGTCTAGATTGGAAAATATTGCTTATGATCCTCGTTCCCGTTAATGATAGTTTTCCAAATGAACAATTGGCTGTGATAAAGGTGAGCTCGCGAGACAGTCCTTGGTATGTTGATTATGCTAACTTTATTGTTTCCAAGTACTTGCCTCCAACCTTTTCAGCTCAAGAAAGGAGGAAATTCTTTTATGATTTGAGGCATTATTTCGGGATGACCCACACTTATATAAAGAAGGAGTGGATGGTATTATGCGAAGATGTGTTCCCGAATATGAACAACAAGAGATATTGAGTAAATGTCATGGCAGGTGCTTATGGAGGACATCACGTCGGAGATAGAACCGCGCAAAAAGTTCTACAATCAGGTTTTTATTGGCCAACCCTCTTCAAGGATGCGAGAAAGTTTATTTTATCTTGTGATGAATGCCAAAGGGTTGGTAATATCTCCGTACGCAATGAAATGCCTATGAATTATACTCTTGTTATTGAACCGTTTGATTGTTGGGGATTTGACTTCATGGGACCTTTTCCCTCTTCAAAAGGTAACACTCATATACTTGTTGCTCGTTGATTACGTTACTAAATGGGTGGAAGCCATACCTACAAAAAGTGCCGATGGTGAGACCTCTTTAAAAATGCTTTTAGATATTATTTTTCCTAGATTTGGAGTACCTAGATATATTATGACCGATGGAGGTTCTCATTTTATTCATGGAGGTTTTAGAAAAACTCTTGCTAAGTATGGTATTAATCATAGAATTGCTTCCGCTTATCATCCTCAAACTAGTGGTCAAGTAGAATTATCAAATAGAGAGATTAAATCTATCTTGCGTAAAACCGTTAATAAATCTAGAAAGAATTGGGCTAGTAAATTGAAGGATGCACTATGGGCTTATAGAACCGCTTATAAAAACCCCATGGGAATGTCACCTTATAAAATGGTTTACTGGAAAAGCTTGTCATTTACCTTTAGAACTAGAACACAAAGCTTATAGGGTCTGTTAGAGAATTAAATAAAGATCCTAAACTTGCCGGTGATAAGAGGTTGCTACAATTAAGTTCTCTAGATGAATGGAGAAGTGAAGCTTATGAAAACGCTAAACTCTTTAAAGAAAAAGTTAAAAAATGGCATGATAGAAGGATCATCAAAAGAGAGTTTAATATTGGGGATAAAGTCCTATTGTATCGGTCTCGTCTCAGATTCTTTGCAGGGAAATTACTCTCGAAATGGGAAGGACCATATGTTGTCGAGGAGGTGTATCGCTTCAGGAGCAATCAAGATTAGCTCTCTCCGTGGCGATGCCACGCAAGTGGTGAATGGACAAAGACTCAAGCATTATATCTCAGGTGATTCTTATAATGTTGATGTTGATATTATTCAAGTGGAAACACCGGAAGCTTTCATCAAAGGACAAATTGACAGTCCGCCAGAACTCAACTTTGAATAGGTAACAGTACTGGTAATGAAAAGTACGCAATTTACTTTCCGAACATTATTTTCGCTGTTTTTGGAAAATATGAGAAATTACGAGTTCGAAACGGAGTGGAAAAGACGCACGAGGGGGCGCCACCATAGGCCGGCGCGGCCTAGCCAGGGCCCGCGCCGACCTATGGTCTGGCCGCCTCGTCGCCCCTTTCCGACTCTGGTTCGATCTGGTACTTTCTTTTTGTCGAGAAAATTTTTGCTATATAATCCCCCGGACCCCTGGAGGTCCGTATATCGTGTTTTCGACGTGTTTTGTTTCGAGTCATTTTCGCCAGGATCTCGTTTTTAGTCTAGAAGCACCATGGCCCCCAACAACAAGGGCAAGGGGCTTTCGGAGGAAGAAGTGAAGGAGGTGCCATCAAGACAAGAGCAGCAAGTTGGAGGGAGCAAGCAAATCTTGGTGGGATCTATTGACACTCGACGTTCTTTCTCTCATAACCTGCAGGGACCTTTACCACCAGCTCTTAGCCTCGACTCCTTCCCCATGATGGAAGAAGTTCTACGGGTTACCGATGAGTTTTGTGATCAATATCGGGCTCCGAGAAGAGAAGTGGAGATACTCCAGAGGAGAACCGCCGTCTCCGAAGATTGATTGAATACCACTCGATTCGCGTCACAAGGTCGTCATCGCCAACCTCGTATAACAATGAATCTCTTCGAATCCTAGTGCGGAATTGTCAAGCTGAGAAACTGAAGTTGAAGGAGCTTATTAAGAAGCGCGGGAAGAATTCATCACCACCATCACCAAAGGAGTAATTCATCATCGGTATTGGCATCCCCTTGGTTTTTTCCAAGCTTGGGGGAGTGCCGCGGTATCACATTATCACTACCTTTTACTTTTATTGTCGAGTAGTGTCATATCATGAGTAGGGAAGTTATCGTATGAGATGGGTTGCAGTGTGGAGTATCTCTCCTTTAGTTGTCTATGTATCCCTTGGTGTGAGTTATCGTTATGGAATATTATTGAGAAGTCTTATCATTTACATATTGCACACTTTATTTTAGTTTGCAATTTCTGCTATATGATTGATCTTGATTTTAGTATTGGTACCACTTTAGGAGCATTGAGTAAATCTATTTGGTTTTGGCAAACTTAGCATTGGTCAATAGCAACAACACTTTGAGGTTTAAATAGAAAAGAGAAATACATGTAGATGTTTCATTGTCTTTCTTGTTAGCTCATAGCTCATTATTTTGAAGTTAAAATTGTTTGTGCTTACAAGGAAGATGCATGATTGTTTCTATCATATGTATATTTGTTTGTTTCCTCGACTCTTATGCTTGCTAATTAACCTTGCTAGCCAAAGACCTGTACTCGAGAGGGAATACTTCTCGTGCATCCAAACCTGAACCCAAACCTATGCCATCCGTGTCCACCATACCTACTTACTCGCATGGTATTTTCTCGCCATTCCAAGTAAATACTTCATGTGCTACCTTTGAACAATTCAAAACTTATTACTTCTTATTTGTGTCAATGTTTTATAGCTCATGAGGAAGTATGTGGTGTTTTATCTTTCAGTCTTGTTAAGCAGCCTCCACTAATGGACTAGTGGCTTCATCCACTTATCCTATAATTTTGCAATAAGAGCTGGCAACGGGGTTCCCAGCCCCAATTAATTAACTTTCATTAATAATTCTCTTCACATGTTTTGCCCTGATTCATCAGTAAGCAACTTAATTTTGCAATAGACACTTCTCCATGGTATGAGATTGTTGGAAGGCACCCGAGGATTCGGTTAGCCATGGCTTGTGTAAGCAAAGGTTGGGAGGAGTGTCAACCCTTAAATAAACTAAAATACATGTGTAAACAAAAGAGAAGAGGGATGATCTACCTTGCCGGTAGAGATAACGTCCTTCATGGGAGCCGCTCTTTGGAGGTTTGTTTGGCAAGGGGGTTAGAGTACCCGCTACCAGTCGTTGACAACAACAAACACCTCTCAAACTTTACTTTTACTCTCTTTATATGATTTCAAAACTGAAAAAGCTCTAGCACATGATTTAATCTCTGCTTCCCTCTGCGAAGGGCCTGTCTTTTACTTTATGTTGAGTCGATAAACCTATTTCTCTCCATCTCAAGCAAGCATTTGAGTAGTTGTGATCAAACCATTATATTGTGATTTGCTACATCATGTCTTTTATTCTTCCTTGTTTAGTACAAGTTTTATCTGAATGAATATAGCTTTGCAAGTTATCAATGATTATGAAGAGACCATTATGATTGAGTATGCAAGATTACCATCAGCTGTTAATATGAGAGCACTGCTCAATAGATGAATATAATTTGTTAAATGTTCTCTGACCAAGAACAAAGTTTGCCATCACCAATTATGATTCCTTATGCACCTTTACTTGTGACTACCTTATACTTGTTTCAAGATTGAGTTATATGAGGAAGTTGTTTACTATAATGTCTTGTGTGAATGAATATGATGCTTCTTGTCCGTATTTTATTTATCGACTCTTCACTCCATAAACATGTGGACCTGTTTACAGAGTTCAGTTTCGCTTGGGGACAAGCGAAGTCTAAGCTTGGGGGAGTTGATACGTCCAATTTGCATCACTATTTTATATCATAATTTGATGTTATTCATTGATATATTTCATATTGGGACACAATACTTATGTTATTTCATCTATTTTGCATGTTTCATCATTATTGGAGGATCGAACACCGGAGCCGGGATTCTCGCTGGAAAAAGCACCGTCGAACGCAATATTTCGGAAGATCAACTGTGGAAGGAAATTATACCAAAAATCCTATTTTTCAAGATGACGAAGGAAGCCGAAGGAGGAGCCGAGGAGGAGCCAGGGTGGGCCCACACCCTAGGGCGGCGCGGCCCAGGCCCTGGCCGCGCCGCCATGTGGTGTGAGGGGCCCACGACCCCTTTCGCCTCCTTTTCTTCGCCAAACCCTTCGTCCCGAAGACCTAAGCCACAGGGGGTACCTCACGAAGAGTTACAGCCGCCTCTGCGGGGCGGAGAACACCAGAGAGAAAAGAGCTCTCCGGCGGGCAGGAATCCACCGGGGAAATTCCCTCCGGGAGGGGGAAATCGACGCCATCGTCACCGCTATCGAGCTGGACATCATCTCCATCAGCATCATCATCATCTCCACCATCATCACCGCCATCTCCACCGCTGGACATCGTCACCGTCGTAGCAATTTGGGTTTGATCTTGATTGTTTGATAGGGGAAACTCTCCCGGTATCTATTCATACTTGTTGTTGATGCTATTGAGTGAAACCATTGAACCAAGTTCATGTTCAGATTGTTATTCATCATCATATCACCTCTGATCATGTTCCATATGATGTCTCGTGAGTAGTTCGTTTAGTTCTTGAGGACACGGGTGAAGTCTAAATGTTAGTAGTGAACCATGGTTGAGTAATATTCAATGGTGTGATATTTAAGTTGTGGTTTTATTCTTCTAGTGGTGTCATGTGAACGTCGACTACATGACACTTCACCATTTATGGGCCTAGGGGAATGCATCTTGTATTCGTTTGCTAATTGCGGGGTTGCCGGAGTGACAGAAACCTAAACCCCCGTTGGTATATCGATGCAAGAGGGATCGCAGGATCTCAGAGTTTAAGGCTGTGGTTAGATTTATTCTTAATTACTTTCTTGTAGTTGCGGATGCTTGCAAGGGGTATAATCACAAGTATGTATTTAGTCCTAGGAAGGGCGGTACATTAGCATAGGTTCACCCACACAACACTTATCATAACAATGAAGATTATTTAGCCGTATGTAGCGAAAGCACTAGACTAAAATCCCATGTGTCCTCGAGAACGTTTGGTCATTATAAGTAAACAAACCGGCTTGTCCTTTGTGCTAAAAAGGATTGGGCCACTCGCTGCAATTATTTCTCTCGTACTTTACATACTCGTACTTTATTCAACTGTTACATCAAAACCCCCTGAATACTTGTCTGTGAGCATTTACAGTGAATCCTTCATCGAAACTGCTTGTCAACACCTTCTGCTCCTCGTTGGGATCGACATTCTTACTTATCGAAGATACTACGATACACCCCCTATACTTGTGGGTCATCAGGAGCCGCTCTTGAAAGTCTGGTTGATGAGGTAGTTAGAGTGCCCACTATCATTCGTTGACAACAAAAAACACCTCTCAAAACTTTACTTTTATGCTCTCTATATGATTTCAAAACTTAAAAAGCTCTAGCACATGATTTAATCCCTGCTTCCTCTCGCGAAGGGCCATTCTTTTACTTTATGTTGAGTCAGCTTACCAACTTCCTTCCATCTTAGAAGCAAACACTTGTGTCAACTCGTGCATTGATTCTTACATACTTGCTTATTTGCATTCATCATATTACTTTATGTTGACAATTATCCATGAGATATGCATGTTGAAAGTTGAAAGCAACTCGCTGAAACTTAAATCTTCCTTTGTGTTGCTTCGATGCCTTTACTTTGAATCTATTGCTTTATGAGTTAACTCTTGTGCAAGGCTTTTGATGCTTGTCTTGAAAGTACTCTTCATGAAAAGTTTTGCTATATGTTATCTATTTGTTAGCAACTATAGATCATTGCCTTGAGTCACTTCATTCATCTCATGTGCTTTGTAATAGTATGATCAAGGTTATGTAAGTAGCATGTCACTACAGAAATTACTCTTTTTATCGTTTACCTACTCGAGGACGAGCCGAAACTAAGCTTGGGGATGCTGATACGTCTCCAACGTACCTATAATTTCTGATGTTCCATGCTTGTTTTATGACAATACTTACATGTTTTGCTTGCACTTTATGATGATTTTATGCGTTTTCCGGAACTAACCTATTAACAAGATTCCACAGTGCCAGTTCCTGTTTTCTGCTGTTTTTGGTTCAAGAAAGGCTGTTCGGGCAATATTCTCGGAATTCGACAAAACGAAGACCAAACATCCTATTTTTCCCGGAAGCACCCAGAACACCGAAGGGGAGTCGGAGGAGAGCCAGGGGGCCACCACACATGTGGGCCGCGCGGGCCACACCTTGGCCGCGCCGGCCTACTGTGGGGCCACCCCGTCGCCCCTCCTGCGCCGCCTCTTCGCCTATTTAAGCCCTTTCGACCTAAAAACGCAGTACCAATCGACGAAACTCCGAAAAGACTCTAGGGGCGCCGCCACCATCGCGAAACTCCAATTCGGGGGACGAAGTCTCCGTTCCGCACCTCGCCGGGACGGGGAAGTGCCCCGGAAGCCATCTCCATCGACGCCACCGCCTCCATCATGCTCCGTGAGTAGTTCCCCCATGGACTACGGGTTCTAGCTGTAGCTAGTTGGTATCATCTCTCCCATGTACTTCAATACAATGATCTCATGAGCTGCCTTACATGATTGAGATTCATCCGATGTAATCGGTGTTGTGTTTGTCGGGATCCGATGGATTGTTACGTTATGATTGTCTATCTATAAAGTTTGTGAAGTTATTGTTGCTGCAATCTTGTTATGCTTAATGCTTGTCACTAGGGCCCGAGTGGCATGATCTTAGATTTGAGCTCTATACTTATTGCTTAGATTGTATCTACAAGTTGTATGCACATGTCACTCGTCCGGAACCAAAGGCCCCGAAGTGACGAAATCGGGACAACCGGAGGGGATGGCGGTGATGTGAGGATCACATGTTTTTATGGAGTGTTAATGCTTTGCTCCGGTGCTCTATTAAAAGGAGTACCTTAATATCCAAGTAGATTCCCTTGAGGCCCGACTGCCACTCGGGCTGGTAGGACAAAAGATGTTGTGCAAGTTTCTCATTGCGAGCACGTACGACTATAATTGGAAAACATGCCTACATGATTAATGATCTTGATATTCTGTCTTAATGCTATTTCAATCCTATCAATTGCCCGATTGTAATTTGTTCACCCAACACTTGTTATTGGAGAGTTACCACTAGTGTAGATAGCTGGGAACCCCGGTCCATCTTTCATCATCATATACTTGTTCTACATGTCATTGGAAGTAGTATCAACTATTTTCCGGTGCCATTGCTCCCGTGTTATTGCTACTGCTTGCCGTGTTATCTGTTACTATTGCTCTCATACTACTCGCTGCTTTCACATCACCCCCGTTATTAGTGCTTTTCCAGTGCAGCTGAATTGACAACTCAGTTGTTAAGGCTTATAAGTATTCTTTACCTCCCCTTGTGTCGAATCAATAAATTTGGGTTTTACTTCCCTCGAAGACTGCTGCGATCCCCTATACTTGTGGGTCATCAGGGTGCGCAACTGATGCAAAATGTAGTTTGATGCCTACCTCTGCGCAATAAGCTTTGAATTCCTTGGATGTGAAATTGTTGCCATTGTCTGTGACGATGCTATGAGGGAATCCAAACCGAAAAACGATACTCTTAACAAACTTGATTGCGGATGCTGCATCTGGTGAGTTTATCGGCTTCGCTTCGATCCACTTTGTGAATTTGTCGACAGGTAAGAGCATATACTCGTATCCTCCTGGCCAAGCCTTGTGCAACTTTCACACCATATCAAGGGCCATGACAGTGGTATTGGCATCAACTCTGCTGCCGGAGAATGAGGTTTCGCGGCAAACTTTTGGCATGCATCGCAGGTACGTGATACGTCTCAAACGTATCTATAGTTTCTTATGTTTCATGCTAGTTTTATGACAATACCTACATGTTTTATTCATACTTTATATCATTTTGATGCATTTTCCGGTACTAACCTATTAACAAGATGCCGAAGCGCCAGTTCTTGTTTTCTGCTGTTTTTGGTTTCAGAAATCCTACACAGGAAATATTCTCGGAATTGGACGAAACAAAAGCCCACGGTCTTATTTTCCACGGAGGCTTCCAGAACACCGAAGAGGAGACGAAGAGAAGCCACGAGGCGGCCACACCCTAGGGGGCGCGGCCCCACCCCTGGCCGCGTCGCCCTATGGGGTGTGCCCCTCGGGACTCCACCGACATCGCCCCTTCACCTATATATTCTCCCAGAAGTAAAAACCCTAAAAGGATCAACGATATTCCACGAAGAGTTCCGTAGCCGCCGCCATCACGAAGACAAGTTTCGGGGGACATAAGTCTCTGTTCCGGCACGCCGCCGGGACGGGGAATTGCCCCCGGAATCCATCTCCATCGACTCCATCGCCATCTTCATCACCGTTGCTGTCTCCCATGATGAGGAGGGATTAGTTCTCCCACGAGGCTGAGGGCTCTACCGGTAGCTATGTGGTTCATCTCTCTCTCCCATGGTGTGATCTTCATGTGATCATGAGCTTTGTATCACTATTAATCTATGTGCTACTCTAGTGATGTTATTAAAGTAGTCTATTCCTCCTCCATGATGTAAAGTTGACAGTGTGTGCATCATGTAGTACTTGGCGTAGGTTATGATTGTAATCTCTTGTGGATTATGAAGTTAACTATTACTATGATAGTATTGATGTGATCTATTCCCCCTTTCATAGCTATTGTTGACAGTGTGTATGCTATGTTGGTACTCGGTCTAAATTGCAACGGTCTATTATGCACTCTAGAGGTTACTTTAATATGAACTCCGGATTCACTCTCCACGGTGTGACGGTGACAGTGTGCGCATCGTGTGTGATTCCTTTATGAAGTTGTGGAGCTTGTTTACTCCGGCATGAGGTGTGCTTTTGTAGCCCTACACAATGAATGGTGTTTGTTATCCAACAAGAGAGTGTTTAAGAGTAGCATTTATTTATTCAGTTATGTGATCACTGTTGAGAGTGTCCACTAGTGAAAGTATGATCCCTAGGCCTTGTTTCTAAGCATTGAAACACCGTTTCCAACAAGTTCTGCTACATGTTCGCTTGCTGCCATTTTTATTTCAGATTGCAATTAATACTTACAATCATCCATATTACTTGTATTTCACTATCTCTTCGCCGAACTAGTGCACCTATACATCTGACTAGTGTATTAGGTGTGTTGGGGACACAAGAGACTTCTTGTATCTTAATTGCAGGGTTGCTTGAGAGGGATATCTTTGACCTCTACCTCCCTGAGTTCGATAAACCTTCGGTGATTCACTTAAAGGAAACTTGTTGCTGTTCTACAAACCTCTGCTCTTGAGGCCCAACACTGTCTACGGGAATAGAAGCGTGCGTAGACATCAAGCTATTTTCTGGCGCCGTTGCCGGGGAGGTAACGTAAAAGGTATTCACATCCTCCGACTACTAAGCTATTTCCTAGTACTGTTGCCGGTGTGTGAGTGCTCGAAGCTATTTCCTTTAGATTCCGCAATTATATCTTTTTGTTTCTTGTTTTTATTTTCACTAGTTAGGCTTAATGGAAAACAACAAAAAAATTAGAGATCTTTATGAACTTTATATTGAATTAGGACATGATGTGTTTGAAGAGAGAATTAAAAAAACCCATGGAACTTTGTTTGCAAAATAGTTGTAGCAATGTTATTAGCATGAACTCTTTGAACACTATTATTGCTAATGCTATGGAAGAATTTAAGCTTGGGGAAGCTGGTTGTGATATTTTTAGTCCCCCAAGTTTGAGGAAAAAAATTTCTTTGATGATACTTTGCCTCCCATTTATGATGATTATAATGATAGTGGTATTTTGGTGCCACCTACTATGGAGGATAAAGTTTATTATGATTATACCATGCCTGCAATTTATGATGATTACAATAATGGTTGTGATAGTTTTACTCCCACTATTACTAATAAAATTGATTATGCTTATGTGGAGAGTAATGATACTTTTATGCATGTGAATAAGAATGTTTTATGTGATAGTTATATTGTTGAGTTTGTTCATGATGCTACTGAAAGTTATTATGAGAGAGGGAAACATGGTTATATGCATCTTAATAATATTAAGTTTCCCCTCTTTATATTGAGAATCTTGAAGTTGCGCTTGTGTTGCCTTTCTATGCTTATTGCATTATGCTTACATGACTTGTTTATTTACAAGATTCCTTTTCATAGGAAGTGGGTTAGATTTAAAAGTGTTCTTATTTGATTTAATGCTCTCTTTTGCTTCAACTCTTATTTCTTGCGAGAGCATCATTAGAATTACTGAGCCCATCTTAATGGCTATAAAGAAAGCACTTCTTGAGGAGATAACCCATGTTTTTATTTTGCTACTGTTTTATTGTGTCTTGGAAGTTATTAGTTCTGTAGCAACCTCTCCTTATCTTTATTTTATTGCATTGTTGTGCCAAGTAAAGTCTTTGATAGAAGGTTGATACTAGATTTGGATTCCTGCGGAGAAACAGATTTTTAGCTGTCACGAATTAGAGTTAATCTCTCTGTAGAAGAGTCTAAAAAATCTGCCAAAATTCATGAGTAATCCTCAGATATGTACGCAACTTTCATTCAATTTGAGATTTTTCATCTGAGCAAGTTAAGTACCTTGAAAAAATTCGTCTTTACAGACTGTTCTGTTTTGACAGATTCTGCCTTTTATTTCGCATTGCCTCTTTTACTGTGTTTGAGCGGGTGTCTTTGCTCCATTAAATTTCAGTAACCTTGGGTAATGTCCAGAAGTGTTGGGAATGATTGTGTCCTGTCTTAACATATGAATTTTTGATTATGCACTAACCCTCTAATGAGATTGTTTTGAGTTTGGTGTGAAGGAAGTTTTCAAGGATCAAGAGAGGAGGATGATATAATGTGATCAAGAAGAGTGAAAAGTCTAAGCTTGGGGATGCCCCCGTGGTTCATCCCTGCATATTTCAAGAAGACTCAAGCATCTAAGCTTGGGGATGCCCAAGACATCCCCTTCTTCATCAACAACTTATCAGGTCACCTCTAGTGAAACTATATTTTTATTCCGTCACATCTTATGTGCTTTACTTGGAGCGTCTGTGTGCTTTTATTTTCGTTTTGTTATTCTCTGAATAAATTCGGATCCTATCATGCTTATGTGGGAGAGAGACACGCTCCGCTTTTTCATTTGAACACTTGTGTTCTTCGTTTTACTTTTAATGTTAATGGAGAAAGTCGAAAGCCGCTTCATTTATTGCTATTTTGTTGGGAACAGAAAATGCTTCATGGGGTAATTGGTATATTTTCTTGAATAATTTGATACTTGCCAATTGTTTTGAGCTCTCAAGTAGATCATGTTTAAGCTCTTGCATCATGTAGTTTAAACCTATTAGTGGAGAACTACCGTAGAGCTTGTTGAAATTTGGTTTGCATGATTGGTCTCTCTAAAGTCTAGATATTTTCTGGTAAAAGTGTTTGAACAACAAGGAAGATAGTGTAGAGTCTTATAATTCTTGCAATATGTTCTTATGAAAGTTTTGCTGTACCGGTTCATACTTGTGTTTGCTTCAAACAACCTTGCTAGCCAAAGCCTTGTACTGAGAGGGAATGCTTCTCGTGCACCCAAAACCTTGAGCCAAAACCTATGCCATTTGTGTCCACCATAACTACCTACTATGTGGTATTTTTCTGCCATTCCAAAGTAAATTGCTTGCATGCTACCTTTAAAAAATTTCATTCCTTGTCTTTGCAATACATAGCTCATGGGAAAGTAGCCTAAAAAACTATTGTGGTAATGAATATGCCGCTTATGTATCTTATTTCTTATAACTTGCTTGTTGAGCGGTAACCATGTTTCTGGGGACGCCATCAACTGTTACACCTTTGTTGAATATCATGTGAGTTGCTATGCATGTTCGTCTTGTCTGAAGTAAGGGAGATTTGCCATGAGTTGAATGGTTTGAGTATGCATATTGTTAGAGAAGAACATTGGGCCGCCAACCAAAGCCATGTATCATGGTCGAAGTTTCAGCTTGGACATTAATCCTCAAATCTCTTATGAGAATATTATCTGTTGTTGAATGCTTAAAGCATTAAAGAGGAGTCCATTATCTGTTTTCTATGTTGTCCCGGTATGGATGTCCTCAAGTTGAGATCTATCAAAATCGAGAAATCAAATGCGATTTATCTCCTTAGACCTTTGTACAGGTGGCATAGAGGTACCCCTTTGTGACACTTGGTTGAAACATATGTAATGCAATGATAATCCATGGAAATCCGAGCTAATTAGGACAAGGTGAGAGCACTATTAGTATTCGATGCATGAGGCTTGCAACTTATAGGAGGTTTTATGCATAACACATATGAATTATTACTACCGTTGACAAAATTGTTTCCATGTTTTCAAAATAAAAAGCTCTAGCACATGAGTAATCACTGCTTCCCTCTGCGAAGGGCCTTTCTTTTACTTTATGTTGAGTCAGTTTACCTAATTCTTTCTATCTTAGAAGCAAACACTTGTGTCAACTGTGTGCATTGATTCTTACATACTTGCTTATTTGCACTCATCATATTACTTTGTGTTGACAATTATCCATGAGATATACATGTTGAAAGTTGAAAGCAACTGTCGAAACTTAAATCTTCCTTTGTGTTGCTTCAAAACCTTCTATTAAGAATCTATTGCTTTATGAGTTAACTCTTATGCAAGACTTGTTGATGCTTGTCTTGAAAGTACTATTCATGAAAAGTCTTTGCTCTATGATTCAGTTGTTCAGTCATTATCTTTACCATTGCTTTGAATCACTTTATTCATCTCATATGCTTTACAATAGTATTGATCAAGATCATGTTGGTAGCATGTCACTTAAGAAATTATCCTTGTTATCGTTTACCTACTCGAGGGCGAGTAGGAACTAAGCTGGGGATGCTTGATACGTCTCAAACGTATCTATAATTTCTTATGTTCCATGCTAGTTTTATGACAATACCTACATGTTTTATTCATACTTTATATCATTTTAATGCATTTTCCGGTACTAACCTATTAAAAAGATGCCGAAGCGCCAATTCCTATTTTCTACTGTTTTTGGTTTCAGAAATCCTACACAGGAAATATTCTCGGAATTGGACGAAACAAAAGCCCACGGTCTTATTTTCCACGGAGGCTTCCAGAACACCGAAGAGGAGACGAAGAGAAGCCACGAGGCGGCCACACCCTAGGGGGCGCGGCCACACCCTAGGGGGCGCGGCCCCACCCCTGGCTGCGCCGCCCAATGGGGTGGGCCCCTCGGGACTCCACCGACATCGCCCCTTCGCCTATATATTCTCCCAGAAGTAAAAACCCTAAAAGGATCGACGATATTCCACGAAGAGTTCCGTAGCCTCCACCATCGCGAAGACAAGTTTCGGGGGACATAAGTCTCTGTTCCGGCACGCCGCCGGGACGGGGAATTTCCCTCGGAATCCATATCCATCGACTCCATCGCCATCTTCATCGCCGTTGCTGTCTCCCATGATGAGGAGGGAGTAGTTCTCCCCCGAGGCTGAGGGCTCTACCGGTAGCTATGTGGTTCATCTCTCTCTCTCCCATGGTGTGATCTTTATGTGATCATGAGCTTTGTATCACTATTAATCTATGTGCTACTCTAGTGATGTTATTAAAGTAGTGTATTCCTCCTCCATGATGTAAAGTTGACAGTGTGTGCATCATATAGTACTTGGCGTAGGTTATGATTGTAATCTCTTGTGGATTATGAAGTTAACTATTACTATGATAGTATTGATGTGATCTATTCCCCCTTTCATAGCTATTGTTGACAGTGTGTATGCTATGTTAGTACTTGGTCTAAATTGCAACGGTCTATTATGCACTCTAGAGGTTACTTTAATATGAACTCCGGATTCACAGTCCACGGTGTGATGGTGACAGTGTGCGCATCGTGTGTGATTCCTTTATGAAGTTGTGGAGCTTGTTTACTCCAGCTTGAGGTTCTCTTTTGTAGCCCTACACAATGAATGGTGTTTGTTATCCAACAAGAGAGTGTTTAAGAGTAGCATTTATTTATTCAGTTATGTGATCATTGTTGAGAGTGTCCACTAGTGAAAGTATGATCCCTAGTCCTTGTTTCTAAGCATTGAAACACCGTTTCCAACAAGTTCTGCTACATGTTCGCTTGCTGCCATTATTATTTCAGATTGCAATTGCTACTTACAATCATCCATATTACTTGTATTTCACTATCTCTTCGCTGAACTAGTGCACCTATACATCTGACACAAGAGACTTCTTGTATCTTAATTGCAGGGTTGCTTGAGAGAGATATCTTCGACCTCTACCTCCCTGAGTTCGATAAACCTTGGATGATTCACTTAAGGAAAACTTGCTGCTGTTCTACAAACCTCTGCTCTTGGAGGCCCAACACTGTCTACAGGAATAGAAGCGTGCGTAGACATCAGTATGTACTATGTCCTTTGCATTCTCAATTGTTGTTAGCCAATAAAATCCTGCTCTGAAAACCTTGGCTGCTATAGCTCAACTGCTTATGTGATGTCCGCACACCCCTTCGTGTACATCCTTTAGAATAAGCCTTACTTCTTCGGGTGTGACGCATCTCTGTAGTACTCCCGAAATACTTCGTTTGTATGGCTCTCCTTTGACCACAGTAAAGGCTTTAGAACGCCTGATAACTCGCCTTGCTTCAACTGGATCGTCGGGTAGTTCTTTCCTTAAGATGTACGCTATGTATGCTGCATCCAAGGAATTTGCACCATCATTATCACGTGTGGTTCTTCCTCACCTTCCGATGGTGTTACTAGAGCCCCCGAGGCTTTCTCATCCTTCTCCTTCTTCTATTGTTTCTTCGCCTTGGTTGATCTTTCGGCTATTTCTTCCCAAAACACGCCAGGTGGTATTGCGAGACATTGCGACCCGATGTTTGCGAGAACATCGACTTCGTCATTGCTGAGCCTGCTAATATGATTAACTTCACATCCGTCGAACAGCCTTTCAAGCTCGTTATATACTTCCTTGTATGCTATCATGCTATCATTGACTGCGTCGCATTGATTCATCACCTGTTGAGCCACCAGCTGTGAGTCGCCAAAGATTTTTAATCGAGTTGCACCACAAGCTTTCGCCATCTTCATCCCGTGTATAAGTGCTTCGTACTCTGCTTCGTTGTTAGATGCGTTTGGAAACGTCATCCGTAGTACGTATTTCAACTTCTCGCCTTGAGGTGATACTAGTATCACGCCTGCTCCAGCTCCCTCTAGCCTCTTGGACCCGTCAAAGTTCATAGTCCAAGTTCTCGATAAATCCGGAGGTCCCGTGTTTTGTAGCTCCATCCACTCTGCGATGAAGTCTGGTAAAATCTGTGACTTTATTGTTTTTCTTTTCTCGTATGTGATGTCCCGAGGGGAAAGTTCTATTCCCCAAAGGGAGACACGACCCGTAGCTTCTGGATTGTTTAATATGTTGGATAAAGGCGCCTCATTGACCACTATTATCGGATGCGCCGAAAAATAGTGTCGCATTTTTCTTGTTGTTGTAAAAACTCCATATGCTAGCTTCTGGTACTGCGGGTATCGCTGTTTTGGGGGTGATAAAACTTCACTGACGAAGTATACCGGCCTCTGCACTCCATGGAGTTTTCCTTCTTCTTCTCTTTCGACCACGAGGACTGTGCTAACCACCTGAGGAGTGGCTGCGATATATAACAGGAGAGGCTCCTTCTCCTTAGGCGCCACCAAGATTGGTGGTGTCGAGATTGTACGCTTAAGATCTTCGAAAGCTCTGTCTGCTTCTTCGTTCCACTGGAACTTCTCTCCTTGTTTGATCAAAGCGTAAAACAGCAACGCCTTTTCTCCTAGCCTGGCGACGAATCTGCTCAAAGCTGCGACTCGCCAGGTCTGCTGTTGTATTTCCTTCAACTTTGTTGGCTTCCGCATCATTACGATGGCTTGGATTTTCTCTGGATTGGCCTCGATTCCTCTTGCTGAAACTAGGAACCCGAGAAGTTCTCCCGCAGGAACGCCAAAGGAGCACTTTGTCGGGTTCAGCTTGAGGCAGAACTTATCAAGGTTGTCGAAAGTTTCCTTTAGATCCTCGATCAAAGTTGACCCATTCTTTGTTGTTATGATGACATCGTCGATATACACTTGTACGTTTTTGCCAATCTGTGTTGCGAGACACTTCTGCATCATCCGCTGGTATGTTGCTCCCGCGTTTTTCAATCCAAAAGGCATTGTTCTATAGCAGAACACGTCATAAGGTGTTATAAAAGCTGTTTTGACCTCGTCGTCTTCTTTTAATCTGATCTGGTTATCACCAGAATATGCATCCAGGAAGGAAAGACGTTCACAACCTGCCATGGAGTCGATAATTTGATCTATCCTCGAGAGGGGAAAGTGATCCTTTGGACAATGTTTATTGAGACACGTGAAGTCGACGCACATGCGAAGGACCTTCGTGTTTTTCTTCGGGACCAGTACTGGGTTAGCTACCCATGTGGCCTCTGTATGCAACTCTTTGATAAAGCCGGCCTCTCTGATTCGATTAATTTCTAATAGCATAGCTTTGCGGTTTGGTTCCGAAAAACGCCGCAAAGGTTGTTTAATTGGTCTCGCCACTGGATCCAAATTGAGGTGGTGCTCGGCAAGTTCCCTGGGTACTCTTGGCATGTCAGCTAGACACCATGCGAAGATTTCCCAACGCTCACGGAGGAACTCGACGAGCGCGCTTTACTATGCGAGATCCATGTTTGCTGCGATGGATGTCGTTTTCTTGGGATCCATCGGGGTAATCTGTACCTCCTTAGAGTCCTTGGTAGTGTCAAAGGTTGGTTCCTTGAGTGGCCTCCCTACATCTGGCAACACATCATAGTCAGTTGTTAACCTTGACGCCATATACTCTGCTTGCATCCCGAAAGTTTCTGACAATCGATGAAAATCCTTGTCGCATTTATCAGCTAACGCGGAATTGCCTTTTACTGTAATCGGTCCCTTGGGTCCAGGGAGCCTCCATAACAAGTATGTGTAGTGTGGTACCGCTATAAACCTGGCATAGGCTGGTCATCCCAACAAAGCGTGATACTGTGATGGAAAATCCACAACTTCGAACTCTAGCCTTTCTATCTTGTAGTTCTCTCGGGTTCCAAACTGAACATCGAGATTGATCTTCCCCAGCGGATAACTTGGCTTGTCTGGTGTGATACCATGGAAACGCGTGTCAGTTGGTTTTAAGTTCGCCAAGGATATGTTCATTTTCCTCAATGTATCTGCGTACATAAGGTTTATACTGCTGCCTCCGTCTATGAATACTCGTGAAACATCGAATCCTGCGATCACCGCTGGTAAGATCAGTGCTGATTGCCCTGGTCGAGGAACTTGTTGCGGGTGATCCGCTATGGTGAAGCCAATGTCTTGTCCCGACCAATTCAGGTACTTAATTGTTGGTGGAGGCATCTTCTCTGCCATGAAAACTTGTCGCGAGATTACTTTCTGAGCTCTGTTAGACGGCCTTGCTTTCTGAATCATCAAGACCGAGCCATTGGTGTCGATATAAGGGGGTGGGTTTGGAGCCGCCGCTATTTGCAGATGTTGTCAATTTGCATCCGTAATCGCGGGAGGAGGTGGAAGGTGGATCTCACTCCTTCGCCCTTGAGGGTTTCGCTGTGCTGCCTGCGCGTTAGCGTGCCCTGCATATCTGTTCAACGCCTGGAAAGTTTGACAATCCTTCTGTAGATGTCCTGACTGCCTCTTCCCATTGTTGTCGAGATAAAAATGCATTTGACATGGTCCGTTCATCATATCTTCGGGAGATATATATGGCCTCTGGAACCTTGGACCATTATTTTGTCTACTGGGACGGGAGCCGTCCTTGTAGTTGCTACGCTGCTCACCACTTTTTTGATAATCATCTCGATTGTTTCCACCGCTATTTCCTCGAAATCCAGCCGATATTTGGCCAGGAGCATCATAATCTGAAAACTGTCGTGAAATCGCCGCCTATTTTGAAAGTTTCGGCTGCGGTCCTCCTCAGGCGACCTGTGCCTCTTATTGTGAACATCATCTTCTCCATCTACCCACCGATTCTCTATCTCCATTAATGCTGATATTTTTTTTGGGTTGGTTCTCCCCAAATCCTCGACGAAGTCCCTCCTTCGAATACCAGCAACAAACGCATCTATCGCTCTCTCGTCAGATATATTTTCTGCCGAGTTTTTGATGATGTTCCACCTCTGGATATACGTTCTCATTGACTCGTCGTATTTCTGCCTGCAAGCCCTCAGCTGTTCCAATGATGCAGGTTTCTTGCACGTGGATTGAAAATTCTTTACGAATATATCCTCGAAACTTTTCCAGCTGTCGATAGACCCAGGAGAACACTTCATTATCCACGATCGTGCGGCACCGCTCAAGTGTACTCGAATGCTCTGCATGGCTGTTGCTCTGGTTCCACCCACCAATTTTACCATCTCGAGATAATCGACTAGCCAATCCTCAGGATCTTGTGATCCATCGAATTTTTTGTAATTATATATCGGGTAGCTTAAACCCTGATGGAACTCGAGTTCTGTGGACTCGTCTCGTAAAGCACGGAAGCCCGCACATGTCTTCTTCATCAACCTCTGGTGAGTGCCGACGTTCCCTCCTTTCCTGTCGCGCTCTGTCCACCCTTGCTTGCGTTGCTGTGTCTCTTGCCCCACTTGTTCTCGTAGGATCTTGCACTGCTGCAGCAGGTCGTGGACTATTTTTCCTTGCAGATCCTTCAGGAGGCGTATTCGCGAACGTTGTTGCTGCTTACGCGTGACAGGTCTTGCAACGGCGCCAGGAAAGTAGCTCCTTGTGACGGTAAAGCACACGTCCGTTGGGAACCCCAAGAGGAAGGTATGATGTGTATAGCAGCGAATTTTCCCTCAGTAAGAAACCAAGGTTATCGAACGAGTAGGAGATGAAGGCCACGTGAAGGTTGTTGGTGAAGGAGTGTAGTGCGGCGCAACACCAGGGATTCCGGCGTCAACGTGGAACCTGCACAAAACAATCAAGATACTTTGCCCCAACTTAACAGTGAGGTTGTCAATCTCACCGGCTTGCTGAAAACAAAGGATTAAACGTATGGTGTGGAGAATGATGTTTGCTTGCAAAGAACAACAGAGAACAATGATTGCAGTAGGTTGTATTTTAGATGTAAAAGAATGGACCGGGGTCTAGTGGTGTCTCTCCAATAAGATAAATAACATGTTCGGTGAACAAATTACAGTTGGGCAATTGACAAATAGAGAGGGCATAACAATGCACATACATATCATGATGACTACTATGAGATTTACTTAGGGCATTACGACAAAGAACATAGACCGCCATCCAGCATGCATCTATGCCTAAAAAGTCCACCTTCGGGTTAGCATCCGCACCCCTTCCAGTATTAAGTTGCAAACAACAGACGATTGCATTAAGTACTGTGCATAATGTAAACAATACAAATATCCTTAGACAAAGCATTGATGTTTTATCCCTAGTGGCAACAGCACATCCAAAACCTTAGAACTTTCTGTCACTGTCCCAGATTCAATGGAGGCATGAACCCACTATCTAGCATAAATACCCCCTCTTGGAGTTACAAGTATCAACTTGGCCAGAGCCTCTACTAGGAACGGAGAGCATGCAAGATCATAAACAACACATATATGATAGATCGATAATCAACTTGACATAGTATTCCATATTCATCGGATCCCAACAAACACAACATGTAGCATTACAATAGATGATCTTGATCATGATAGGCAGCTCACAAGATCTAAACATGATGGCATAATAGGAGAAGACAACCATCTAGCTACTGCTATGGGCCCATAGTCCAAGGATGAACTACTCACACATCAGTCTGGAGGCGGGCATGGTGATGTAGAGCCCTCCGGTGATGATTCCCCTCTCCGGCAGGGTGCCGGAGGTGATCTTCAGAACCCCCCGAGATGGGGTTTACGGCTGCGGCATCTCAAGAACTTTTCTCGTATCGTGGCTCTCGGTACTAGGGTTTTCCGATACGAAGGAATATATAGGCGAAGAGGCAGCGTCGGGGGAGCCAGGGGGTGGCCTCCCCACCCCTGGGCGCGCCAGGGGGTAGGGCCGCGCCGCCCTATGGGGTGGCCCCCCTGCTGGCCGCCTCCGACTCTCCTTCGATGTTCTGGAATCCTCCGTGGAAAATAGGGCCGCGGGCTTTTGTTTCGTCCAATTCCGAGAATATTTCCTGTGTAGGCTTTCTGAAACCAAAAACAGCAGAAAACAGGAACTGGCGCTTCGGCATCTTGTTAATAAGTTAGTACCGGAAAATGCATAAAAATGATATAAAGTATGAATAAAACATGTAGGTATTGTCATAAAACTAGCATGGAACATAAGAAATTATAGATACGTTGGAGACGTATCAGCTGTTCCCATGGCTCCAACTCCTGCCATGGCCATGTTATACAACGCTTCTCTTGGATCTCCGGGTGGTGGTCTGGATGCGAGGATGAAAGCTTGTGTCGCCATGTATCCAGCTTCTGGTGTTTTGGGAATAATATTCCCCCTCGTGTCGATCGACATAAAGGACATGTCGAGGTTTTGAATTAGATTCTCACTGTCAGCCTCAGGTATATTTTGCAGCCGAGATCTTGCTCTATTTCGAGCTGCTCTGTGACTATATCCCGAAGTACCTGATTGTCGGCTCAACTCCGCCCTTCGCCTGCTTGACGCGGAAGCCGCGGCTTGCCTCCTATCCAGCTCGATTCTCTGTTTTTCGAGCTCCCGCCTGGTACGGGCAAGTCTATATTGGTATGCTTGTAACTCTTCAGGTGTCGCCGTTACGGTCATTGGCTCTGTGCTATCAATAGCTCTTGCAACTCTATCCCACACTGCCTGCGGAAATTGCACCATCTCTCGTGTTCCAGGTCCAATATATTTGGTTCCCAAACCTCGCGTAAGATCCGCGGCATCGACGTACGGATTTCCCGCGTTATCGAAGTTCTCTGATGTCTCCTCCTGTGGGCGACTTGTATCTCCAATTGCATAGATTTGATGATATTTTGAACTTTGATCTTTGTCGGGATTGGTGACACCGTCATATAGATCGGTGAAGACCTCTCCAACAATAATGGATCTGTCGATGAAGTTGAAGTTGTCGGTGCTGTCCGAATCGCTGCTTATATCAGAGTCCGCAGACGACTCGAAGGACATGTCGCCGAAGATTTTGGCGAGCTTTTCGCTTGCCGTAATGTTGGTGAAGCGCGGCGGCGAAATCTCCTCGCCGCCTGTCTCGATCGATGTCGTCGAGTCCGAAAAATCAGAATCGACCGCCGACAATCCCGACGAAGTCGGAACCTCGAGACGATACGATCCTTCTTTCTCAACGTGGAAGTGGAACCTTCCGAACATCATCTCCATAGGCTCCTCCAGATATGCATATGCATCCAAACAGGAGGGCGGGTGAGGAACAAAATCGACTAGATCAGTTTCGATCCGTTTACCTCTATCCATCGCGTTGCTTGCTACCGAAGAAGTCGACGATCTTGAACGTGCCATCGAGATCAGCTCCTTGTCGCCTCTAATTCCCACAGACGGCGCCAATTGACAAGGGACTAACTTGTCAATGCCTACAAGTTGTAGACTAGGGTTTTGTTGGAAGTAGAGGGCAAGTAGATCTCGAGGGTTTCAGTCGGAAAAGTACTCGACTGCTTATGAAAACTAGGTTTGTGTTGACAATGAATCGATCCTATCTTTGTCCCTCGACTCCCCCTTATATAGGAGGCGGAGCCGAGGGTATCGTATTACACAAGTTTACATATTCCGGAAGACTCTCTGAGTCCAACCCGTAAAGTTACAAACCTCTGTATTTCCTAATACAACTCTATCTTTCCTTAACAACTAATTGGGCTTCCGAACTTCATATTCTTCGACCTGTGTGCCTTCACTAAACCCCGGGTACCATCTTCGGCAGGCCCATTGGGGATGCCTATGTCAGTCGGTGATACATCTCAAACGTATTTATAATTTTTGATGCTCCATGCTTGTTTTACACCAATTTATAAATGGTTTGCTCATGCTTCGTTGCACTTTTATACATTTTCTGGCACCAACCTATTAACAAGATGCCACAGTGCCAGTTCTCTGTTTCATGCAGTTTTGTATTTCAGAAAAGTTGTACATGAAATATTCTCAGAATTGGACGAAACAAAAGTTGAAGTTAATATTTTACCGCAACGAAGACGGGGTCCAGAGGGGAGTCGAAGAGAAGCAGCAGGGCGGCCAAACCAGCCCTAGGCATGGCCTGGCCCTGGCCCGCGCCTAGGGGTGGTGTGGGCCCCTGGCCTCCACCGACCTCGCCCTTCCGCCTATTTATTCACGATCTAGGTAAAACCCTGAACACCCGAGCCTCCATCCACGAGAAGTTCCGTCACGGCCGCCATTGCAGACCCTAGCTCGGGAGGGTTCTGAAGCGCTTCCCGGCACCCTGCCGGAGGGGGAAATTATCACCGGAGGCATCTACATCGCCATGCCCGCCTCCGAAGTGATGCGAGAGTAGTTCATCCCTCGACTATGGGTCCATAGCAGTAGCTAGATGGTTGTCTTCTCCAATTTGTGCCTCATGTTTACATCTTGTGAGATGCCCTATATGATCCAGATAATCCTTATGTAATGCTACATGTTGTGTTTGCTGGGATCCGATGAATATTGTATACTATGTTGAGATCAATTATATATTGTTGTCATTTGTTATTTGTGATCTTGCATGCTCTCTGTTGCTAGTAGATACTCTGGCCAAGTAGATGTTTGTGACTCCAAGAGGGAGTATTTATGCTCGATAGTAGGTTCATGCCTCTAGTTTTCTGGAATAGTGACAATAACTTTTAAGATTGTAGATGTGCTGTTGCTACTAGGGAGAAAACAACAATGTTTTATCCAAGGTAATTCTATTCTTTACTTTACACACATTGCTTAATACGATAATCGGTTGCTTGCAATTTAATACTGGAAGGGCTTCGGATGATAACCGGAAGGTGGATTATTAGTCAAAGACGCAGTTGGATTACTGTCTATGTATTACGTTGTAATGCCCAAACGAATCTCATAGTAATCATCTTGTCATGTATGGTCGATATTCTGTCGATTGCCCAGCTGTAATTTGTTCACCCACCATGTTATTTATCTTTATGGAGAGACACCTCTAGTGAACTGTGGACCCCGGTCCTTTCCTTTACACTGATAAATTCATCCACTGCATTCCTACTCTATTTACTTACTACAAGCTCCATTCTCTTTAATTACTGCAAACATCTCTTTCCACTCGATACGTCTAATCATTTGTGTTCAGCGAAACCGGTGAGATTGACAACCTCATTGTAAGTTGGGGCAAAGTATTTTGGTTGTGTTGTGTGCAGGTTCCACGTTGTTGCTGACGCTGGTAGTGCGCCCTGCCAATAGTAAGCTAGCAACAACTTCAGAATTCACGCCTTTCTCCTACTGGTTGATTAAACCTTGGTTTCTTACTGAGGGAAAACTTGCCGTTGTGCTCATCATACCTTTCTTTTGGGGTTCCCCAACGGTGTGCAATCTGCGCTCATCAAGCTCATTTGTTGGTGTCGTTGCCGGGGAGAAAGAGGATTTCTGCAAGGGGAGTCTCTCATCTCCAATCTCTTTACTTTGTTATAGTTTTGCTTATTTTACTTTATTTTGTCTTGTTTGCTTCTTTATATCAAAAACACAAAAAATTTAGTTTCTATTATAGATGTTATTTATGTTGCTTAGTTTACATTTTGCTAAAATGGGTTCTGCTGAAAATACTAAGTTGTTTGACTTTACTAGAACAAACAACAATGATTTTATTTGTACACATATTGCTCCACCTGCTCCTGAAGTAGCTTTCTATCAAATTAAGCCTGCTTTGTTAAATCTTGTTATGAAAGCGCAATTTTTTGGTGTTAGTACCGAAGATGCCGCTTCTCACCTTAACAATTTTGTTGAACTTTGTGAGATGCAAAAGTATAAGGATGTAGATGGTGACATTATTAAACTGAAATTGTTTCCTTTCTCTTTGAGAGGTAGAGCTAAAGATTGTTTGCTATCTCTGCCTAGAAATAGTATTGATTCTTGGGTTAAACACAAATATGCTTTTATTGGAAAATATTCATCCCGCTAAGATTATATCCTAGAAATGCGACATAATGAAATTTAGACAATTTGATAATGGACATTTTGCTCAAGCTTGGGAAAAAAATGAAATCTTTGGTAAAGAATTGTCCCACTCATGGACTGACTACTTGGATGATCATCCAAAAAATTTATGAAGGATTGAATTTTTCTTCAAGAAACCTTCTGCATTCAGCTGCTGGAGGTACCTTTATGTCCATTAATTTGGGGGTTGCAACAAAACTACTTTATGATATGATGATAAATTATTCTGAATGGCACACCGGGAGAGCTCCACAAGGTAATAAGGTAAATTATGTCGAAGAATCCTCCTATTTGAGTGATAAGATTGATACTATTATGTCTATGTGTGTTAATGGTAAAGCACATGTTGATCCTAATAATATTTCGTTAGCTTCTTTGGTTGCTCAAAAAGAGCATGTTGATGTGGATTTCATTAAAAGCAACAATTTTAACAACAATGGTTATAGGAATAATTTTGGTAGAAACAATTATAGTCCATATGCTATTAATAATGGTAATTCTTATGGCAATTTTTATGGTAATTCCTACAGCAACAATAAAAGTGCACACCCTGATCTTAAAGTCATGCTTAAGGATTTTATTAGTAAACAAACTGCTTTCAATAAATCTGTTGAGGAAAAGCTTGGCAAAATTGATATTCTTGCTTCTAAAGTTCATAGCCTTGCTCATGACGTTGATTTTCTTAAACTAAAAATTATGCCTCATGATGTGAAAGAAATTAAAACTTTGAATGCCATTCAAGTTACAATTGATGAAAATGTTAGGATGTTGGTGGTATTGCATGATAGGTGGGAAAGAGAAGATGAGATTGCTAGAAATAATAATTTGACTAAAATTTGTATCATCACCACCTCCAGTAGTAATGAAGTCTCAAATGCTAGTCACTCTCCTACTATTAATGTTAAAATAAATGGTGCAGGAAAAGTCCTCGCTCCTTCTACAAAATTGCCTAGAACAGCTGAAACTGCTCCTGATAAGTGTGTTGAAATTTTTTGGAGTATGGGAGACAATAGTGATTTCACCTTTGATAAAAATGACTTTGATTTTTATGATTGCATATCTCTTAAGTAATTAAATTCTTACAAAAGCTTGCTAGAAGTCCTAATTCTAGTGCTATAAATATGGCTTTTACAAAGCACATTACAAATGCTCTTATGCAAATTAGAGAAGAGAAATTAAAGCGTGAAGACTCTATTCCTATAAAGTTAGAAGATGGCTGGGAGCCCATCATTAAGGTGAAAATGGATGGCTTTGATTGCAATGATTTATGTGATCTTGGTGCAAGTATTTCTGTTATGCCTAGAAAAATCTATGATATGCTTGATTTGCCACCGTTGGAACAATGTTATTTGAATGTTCATCTTGACGATATTGCTGCAAAGAAATCTTTGGGAAGAGTTAATAATCTTCTTATTATGGTTAACAATAACCTTGTCCCCGTTGATTTTATTTTTTGGGATATTGAATACAATGTTTCTTGCCTAATTATTTTGGGAAGACCGTTTCTTAGAATTGTTGGTGCTGCCATTGATATGAGAGATGAGATTATTAAATATCAATTCTCACTCAATAAAGGTATGGAACACTTCCCTCGGAAAAGAAAGAAGTCTCCTTATGATTCTATTATTAGAACAAATTATGATATTGATGCTTCTTCACTTAATAATACTTGATGCTAGCTCTTTTTCTACGCCTAGCTGAAAGGCGTTAAAGAAAAACACTCTTGGAAGATAATCCATGTTTTATTTATTTAATTTTTCTTTTATTGAGTCTTGGAAGTTATTAACTTCGTAATAACCGCTCCTTATCATTTTTATTTCATTTTTGTGCCAAGAATAACCTCTAATAGGAAGAAAGTAAGATTTGGGAAAGTTACTGTCCTGAAAACAGATTCTGTGTTGTTACCATAAAAATTTGTATAAATAGCCAGATCGAAATTTTGAGCTGTCAATTTTTTTGCATATGCCCCAGGTTATTATATAACTTTCGTTAGTTGATCACTTTTCGAGATGAGCAACAGAAGATTTTTGAAATATCGATCTTTACCTGCTATTCTATTTTAATAGATTTCTGCCACTATTTGCATTTTCCTCTTAATCTCTTTTTTTTTTTGAGTTCTTTTGATCAAAGAGCTTTTTGAAGAGTTGCTACAGTATCTAATGCTTTAATAAATATTTAATATATGTTATAAATTAACACAAGTGGATTTGTTTATTTTGATTGAACTAATGCTGCTAATAAAGAATTGTGTGAAATTTTGTATGAAGAAAGTTTTCAAGTGTAGGGAGAGAAGAATGAAGAGATGAGATGAAGAATGGACAAAAGCTCAAGCTTGGGGATTCCCCTGCACCCCAAGAAATATTCAAGAGGTACAAGCGTCAAAGCTTGGGGACGCCCAATGCATTCGCTCTTCATCAACAAAGCAACATGCCATCTCTCTATGCGCTATATTTTTATTGATTCATACGCTATGTGTTGTTCTTGGAGCATATTTATTTTTGTTTTTAGTTTAGTTTAATTTTGTTTGTTGTACCATATGTTGGATCCCGGCACATTTATTTTGGAGAGAGACACACTCCATTTTAATTGCATAGAACGCTCTAGTTTTCGCTGTTATTGTCCTGCGAGTGTTCTAGTTTTCTAGGACTGCGTTTAGCTCTTGGTTTTCGATTCTAATTTTTTTCAGAGATCGTTAGTATTCTTTATTTATGTATGATTAGCTCTCTGGTCCATATTGATTTTCATCTCTGAGAGCTATTTCAAATAAGTTGATTAGTGTTGGAGACGATTAAAATGTTTGATGACTATAGTGATGCAAAAGGAAGCTTGTCTAGACTGTGGCATAGACTTTAGCATGTCATGTTGGATGTTATTCTTGTCATATGCTTAGTATTTGTTGTTGTAGCATGACTTGTCTCATATATCTGAGAGTGCATAATGTGCTAGTGAAAGAATCATGTGTTGTTTCCATCATAAAAGTATAATATTGTGGTATTCTCCTTTGATGCTTTATTGGGTTGACTTGGCACATGCTTATACCATTTTATGAATATAACCAGTCAACTAAAGCCTCTATGAACATTTAATTTTTGACTTGTAATGTCACTTTATGCTTTGATTGATAATGTTTTGTCGCTATGCATGATTATGGCCATTATTGCCTTCTTAGTTGGTCGCTCCCAGTTTTTGCCTAGCTTTCGCCCGTACTGAGTATGAACTCTACTCGTGCATCTAACCACCAATAACCAAAGTTTGCCAATTTTTTCCACCATATCTACCTAGTAGCATTATTGCTATTCCAAGTATATTCATCATGTTTTTATTTATCTTCCAAATTAAATTTTGGCATGAGAAAATTAGTCAGTAAAGCTCTCACGAACGTGATTGCATATTTACTTTCTTGCACTTAATAAACTTGATCATTGTGACTATCTTATGAAGTTTATATGTTTGCAAATTGCAAGTTGGGAGTTAGCACAACCATGCTTTCATGGGGAACTCTTTCAATATTGCACTTATTCATATTTGGTTGATGTCATGTTCTTTTGTTTATGGATGCCTAGCGGTGTGAAATAAAATGGAAACTTGTAAGTCCATGGAGTTTGTATATGAGTTAGAGAAACGCCTGGGCTGCTAATCTAAGTCATGCATCATTCGTGGTGGAAATTTACAGCGAACCATAGTGAGCATTCTATGAAACATTTTCAATAAAAAGTTATACCCATAGTAAATAAAAAGATTGCTGAGATGCTCATTGTCTATTTGTCTTCTCATTTTAGCATGGGATTGCTCCTACAAGAGTACTTCCATATCATCGGGCAAGAGGTACCCCATTGGCGGTTCTTGATGATACATATATACTTACAATGACAAGAACTTATTTGGGACCTAAGTTGAGTAGAATGATGATTAGGTACTCGTATTCAAGGGGCATGAGATTTTCAACTTGTGATTTGTCAAGCATGTAGCTCATATTTGCCATCACATTAACCTTAACCATTCAAGATGCTTATGATAGGGGCAATGAGATCTCAAAGCTAATGAGTATCATACTTTTTGGAAGGTTTATAAAACTTGTTAATCTTGCTTACTCTGTAAAGAGTCTTTTCTTTTACTTTTATGTTGAGTCTTCACCTTCTTATTTATGCACCAATTAAGAGATCATAGTTGTCATTTTTAGTGCAATATGCATAGTCCCAAAATTATTATTGATTGATTCATGATTATGCGATTGCTTGTTCTTAAAATTAGTTGTATCTAGTCACCCTCTGAACTTTAAAGGTGTCCTAGCATTTATGTTTTGTTACTTCATAAAGAACATGTAGAGTACCACTTTGCTATGTTTTCTCTATACTCATAAACAAACGGTTGATTTCAATGCACAATCATTCATGATCCTTTGTTTGAGTTACTTCTCATGTTATAACATAGTTGCTCAGTTCTATGGTAGAGTTATATCTATCATTCCTATGTTTAGAGTATTTTGATCCCAGCTCACCATGATTTACATTAACTTGATCAAGATCGTGTTGGCTTCATGTCATCTCAAAAATTATTTTGTTATCACTTTTCTACTCGAGGACGAGCAGGAGCTAAGCTTGGGGATGCTTGATACGTCTCAAATGTATCTATAATATTTTATGCCCCATGCGTGTTTTACACCAATTTATATATGTTTTTCTCATGCTTCGTTGCACTTTTATACATTTTCCGGCACTAACCTATTAAGAAGATGCCATAGTGCTAGTTTCCCTATTTCGTGCTGTTTTGTATTTCAGAAAAGTTGTACATGAAATATTCTCGGAATTAAACGAAACAAAAGCCGAAGTTAATATTTTACCGTAACAAAGACGGAGTCCAGAGGGGAGTCGAAGAAAGGCAGCAGGGCGGCTAGACCAACTCTAGGCGCGGCCTGGCCCTAGCCCGCGCCTAGGGGTTGTGTGGCCCCCCTGGCCTCCACCGACCTCTGCAAGGCTTGAATAAACGTGGTGGTCCTATGGTTCTTCTTTTGCAAAGATGAAGACCTTCCGGATGCCGATTCTTCTTCATCTAGCCGGAGTAATGAGTTCCGGAAGGCACCGCTGGCGAATGGAACATTGCATCTTCTGCGTGGAGTTTGCTAAATCGGGTGGTATTCGATCACACGCACCCATGCTTTTATTCCGACCGTTTGGTTCTGGAGGGAGCGGCGCGAAGCTCTGTTCTGTGTTGCCATCAGATGGCATTCTGATCATGGTGAAATCAGAGGCGGAGAATATCATGAAGGTCGGATTGGAGGACTAGCTATGGAGGTTCGAGTCTATGTGATGTTGAGGGACTTGCTTGGTGTTCTGGTTCTCTCAGTAGCAATATGCAAGTTGGGACGGCAGCACATGTGAAGTTCAGAGTCTTACCTTTCAGGGTGAAAATCCAAGGCCTGGCCTTAGTTGGTTGTGCCTGGCAATGACCTTGGTGAAGGCATTATTTTAAGAGCGAGGACTATCTTTAGAGTAAAAACCTAAGATTTTTGATCGGGCGACAACGGCGTTTGTGCATTGTTTTCCTTCTTGGAGGCGTCGCTCTTGGAGAGCCTGTAGTTCAGGTGTTGTCTTGGTGGTTGATGTATTGTTGCTGCTAGGGCTAGAACACCGTAGTGGGACTTTTTTTGTTAGTTTTATTTTTTATTTTTTGGTTGGGCGCATCTGTATTACCATTAGGGTAGTGCGTAGTTGCAGAGCCTAGGTGTAATTGGTATCTTTTTGATATTAATATATTCCCTTTATCGAAAAAAATCTGCCTCCCATCGGAAAGAAGGAAATGTCTTCTCGAAGCCGGTATGCTCGCCCCTCTCGTTTCCAATCCCTTCTTCTCACCCTCCCGCGTCTCTCACTAGTTCCCACCACCGTGCTTGCACCGCCGCTCACCCCCCTTACCCCCTCTCGGCAACCATTTCTCTGAGCATCGGCGTGGCCGTCTGCCACCACAAGCTACACCAAAGCCCCCGCCACATGCACTGTTGTGGTTAATCATGCGCCGTTCTGACCATCTCCGACCACCGCCGCGAGCTACACCTGGGTCACCGTGACCAACCGCGCGCCGTCGGGAAGTATTCATATCCCATGGTGCCCCCTCCTCCTCCAACGCGACCCGCTGCACCTCCGCCTCTGACGGTCGATGATGATGCGCCTCTCCCGATCCATCCTTTACCCTCTACGGCAACATCTATAGTGTGCGCCCGCCGCCCGTCTCCTCCTCTTCAAGGCAAGCCCCACTTCCTCTCCTCCTTCGACCTGAAGTGGACGCTACAAAGCCAAGCAGATTGTTCGGGGCTCCTCCAATCTAGCTCCGACAGGCCTCCAGCAAGGAGGATTGGTGGCCGACAAGGTCGAATCAGTCATGGTGAAGCCTTCAATTGTCGACTATGAAGGTTAATTTGTTGGGAATTGTTGTCGATGTTACACACGTTGTTACAATTTGTTACATATTTGCATCATTTTTCGTTGTGTTAGTATGATCGAGGAAAGTGGTACAATGATTTTTGTCTATATGATATGTAGAAATTGCGCCAATGCTACATGCATGTTCATGTAATGTTAGACGATTTAGGCAGAAAAAATGGATATACAATAGAGAAATATTACAAAAATGATGCATCTTAAAAATGTTACACACACAGAAAAATGTTACATTCAGAGAAAAATGTACCATTCAAGGAAATTTCTTGTACCACTAATGAAAAAATGTTGGGGACAAATGTTACATATTTTGGAAAAAAAGTAATACGTATGAACCGCTTTTTGTACCGTGATCGGACTCGCGAGATTCACTCACTTAATTAGATCGGACAGCTAATGTTTCCGGTTTCTACAACCGGCTATACGCTAGCGTTTGCCAAAAATGGAGGAGGGGCATGACCATGCATATACCAACGACATTCGGGATGGGGAGGGGCTAGTGCCAACAGCCTGCATTGCTTCCCTTCCTTCTCTGGTCGAAAGTGACCAGGATGGGGGGGGGACGTGGTGTGTAGGGAGAAGAGCTGGAGCTTGGTGTTGCCCCTCCCATCGGTGACACCCGACTGGAGCTCGAACCTTTATTCGATATGCCGCCATGCATCTCCTCTCTGGACATGGATGCCGACATCCTTCCGCCCCTACTCGGCTGCGACCGACGAGGAAGAAGGGCCCAGGGATGATTACGAGCTCCTTGGCCTGATTCCCTTCGCGTACATGACGATGCCTAGGCGGTGCATCGCCTAGACATGAAGAAGGGACGTGCAATTGGCAAATTTCCCTAGGCCACACAGACGATGATGTATGTAGCGAGGCCGGGTTCGAACACAGCCGTAGAGCCACAATCGACACGCTCGTGCTACTCGTTGTTGTTGTCGTACTGGGCCTCCTCGTGATCCCGCACGTCAAACTATTGCTCGAGGTGGCCGCGCTGCTCGACGGTAGCATGTGTCCAGACAACAAACAACCTAAGAGAGCTAGGAACCACGCGATTGAATAGATATTAAATAGAGTTTTGTAAGAAAAATCTACATGCCATCGTTTAATTTGGTCAAACCTCTCCAGGATTCAATTTAGACTGGGATTGAATAATTTAGGATGCAAACGACGCGGGTCTCGACTTTAGGGTTCACATCCACCTACCTCTCTACGAGCCAAAGCTTAAAATATACTCCCTCCGTTCAGAAAAAATTGACGCGAGTGGTGCATAAAAAGTAGCCTAGGGACGTACGTATCTTACATCAATTAAACATGACCAGAGTTAGTACATTGTTGCCCCTTTGGCATGCCTGCCAAGCCGGTGCACGCCCATTGTCGGCATCCAACAGCCGGGCAGGGAAAATTTTGTATTTGTCTCACAAGTTGTTACACAAAATCAAAACAGCAAAAAAGTTGGCAAAAGCAAATCGAAGTTTCAGCATTTTCATTTTGTCTTTGCCCTACAAAGAGTGGAAATGATGTATTACTAGGAACTGGAGGGGCAAAAGCGAACTGTCCAATTTCAAAATGAAAAAACTAAAAATCAAACAAAAATTTCCAATCCTCGCCATCCCCAGACCATCTCGGACGCTGTTGCTGTTACCGCTGCCCGTTCCATCCAATCCAACAGGTTGCAGCTGAGGACAAGCCCAGAATCCCATAAACGGAGAGAGAGTGGTGGCCATCAAAATCGTACCATGGCGCTGTAGTCTTTCCCTCCCCGCCTTGGGTGCGTGCGTGTCGATCGATCGTCTCGTCGTCCTGCGCTCCACCATATGTGGGGGTCGGGTCTGGGTTGGCAGCGAACGCACTGGACAAGCACATCTATAGACATTAGACTACAGACGTGGAGTCCATGCGTGCCGTGTGCAGCTGTGCACCGTGGAGGCATGGACCCACGGCGGCCAGCGCGACCACCTCTCACCTTAACTTGCGACTAGTCCTGCTCTACTATATCTACCAGCTACACGCAAGGATGGCCGCCTCGCAGCTCGGATAGAGAATCTCAGAGCATCTCCAGTCGCGTCCCCCAAACCGTCCCCCAAACCGCGCCGGATTGAGCGTTTGGGGGACGTGTTTCGTTCGTGCCGCGTTTGGGGGACGTCGCTCCCCAGTCGCGTCCCCCAAACAAAATTTCGCAAATTTTAAACTTGACTAGATTCGATTAGATTCGTCCAAACTTACATAGATTCGAACGAAATTTGACTAACTTTAAAACTAAACCTAATCTAGAACCACTTGCGGCGGCCGGAGGCGTCGTAGTACTACCGGAAGTTGTACATCTCGTCGGTGACGACCTCCGCTTGACGCGCTCGTCGACGGGCTCGTCCACGGGCTCGTCCTTCACCAAGCCGCTTGGTCTCCGCCTCGCCGTCGTCGGTGAGGTCCACCGGCGGCTTGCCGGAGTCGCGGATGGACATGGCGATCGCCGCGTCCAGGTCGCCCCTCCGGGCGTCCTTGTCGTCCATGGACGCCAAGAACGCCGCCCGCAGCCCCGGGCGGTCCTCGGGGTCGTCGGCTGCGGCGATGAGCCGCTGCTGCCGCTCGTACTCCGCCCAGCAGCGCCGCCTGCGACGCTTCCTCCGGCTCCTCCTTCACCTCCGGCTTCGGGATGAGGAGGGCGCCGCCGCGCCTCCCTTGCTGCCGCCCGCTGCCGCTACCGCCACGCCTCGTGTTGACGGGCGTCGCCGGCTCCTCCTTGACCTCCCGTTTGGGGACGGTATACGGCGCCGACCGGTACGACGACGACGGCGTCGATCGCGCCGGCCCCGAGGAAGAAGAGTGCGAGGAGGACGAGTACGTCGTCCTCCTCGGCTGCCATTGAGGAGAAGGCGGCGGCGACGACGGCATCTCCCGCCGCGGAGCGCCGTTGCGGAGGCCGCGGATGACGTTCTCGAGGGTGCGCCCGGAACGCCCCGGAACAGGGCGCGGCCTTCCCTGTTCCAGCCTGTTGGGCCCGCCGATGAGCCCGTCGGTCGCTGTGCGGCTCGACGTCGTACTTGGCCTTGAAGTACGTCGTCCACCAGTCGTCGTTGTCCTTGGCCGCCCATGTCGGATCCGCCCGCTCCTCGGCGGTGAGTTGAGCCCGACGGGCCTTGATGGCGTCCCGCCATTGCTGCGTGTCTGGCTTCGGCGGCGGCGGGATGCCAATGCCGTTCACGGCCATCTTCCAGCCGCCGCTCGCTGGCGGCCGCACGTCCGGCGGGACCGGATACCGGGCGTGGTACGGCGCCCACGCCTCCGCCACGGTGAGGCTGCCGCGGCCGGAGCCGTTCGCCGCGGCGATCTTGCGGGAGGACGACATTTTTTGAGCGGCGAGGTGAGGATGCGGGAAGGGGAGGCGGCGGCGACGAGAAGGATTATGATGAGCGGCGATAACTGGAGGGCGTCTTAAAACAGCGGCGGCAGCGGGTGGTTGCACGCAATAACTCCGGCGCGGACGGCCACGCGGCCATGCACGACGAGACGCGTCCCTGCGTCGCCCGGGAAAACAGGGACGCCATTAACGTCGCTTGACCAAAGGTAGGCGACGGGGTTTTAGCCTTCCGTGCCGCCGACGCGTCGGCCCCGCCACTCCCCGCCTCGCTTTTCGTTGTGTCCGGCGTCCCGGAGCGTCCCCCGTGGGACGGGGACGGGCTCGGGCGCCGGACACCGTATCGGGCCGCGCCGGACAAAAAAGGGCTTTGGGGGACGCGGCTGGAACGCTTTTTTTGTCCGGCGCGCCCCAAATCGCTTTGGGGGACGGTTTGGGGGACGCGACTGAAGATGCTCTCAGGCCGCGTTCTCCAAACCGGTCCCCAAATGGATTTAGAACACGCCGAACAAAAAAAATGGTCTCAGCCACGTCCCACAAAGATTATTTTTGTCCGGCGCGACCCGATACGGTGTTCGGCGCTCCGAGCCCGTCTCCGCCGCACAGGGGACGATCCGGGCACGCCGGACACAACGAAAGCGAGGCGGGGAGTGGTGGGACCGACGCGTCAGCGGCACAGAAAAAATTCGCCCCCTCTCCCGCCAAATCGTGCCTCTTCCGCCACATCGCGTCTCTCCCGCCGCGCATTTCTGCCGTCCCAACACATTTGACCTATCCCGCCGATCCATTTCTCCCTCCCACCGCTACTTTGTTCCTCCCGCCGCCGCTACCCTCTCCCCATCCATGGCGCCGCCGAAAGCCCACAAAAAATGGCCAAGAAAGCGGCTAAGAAGCCGCCGGACACTGAGACGAAAAGGGCGAAGGCGCCCTTCGTCAAGCCGCGGAAGGCACCGGCTCCGAAGAAGAAGACGGAAGGCTGGACTGATGATCAGTGGCATCAAGACTGTATGCGCTGAAGATGTTGACGGCGGAGCGGAAAGGACGGAGGGCGGTGCAGCAAGAGAAGAAGGCGTTGGCGGCGCGCGCACCAACACTCGCTGGCCGAGTGTATCGCTGCCACCAATACGAGCCCATGGAGTACATCGGCGCCGGTGTACGTTCCGGGAGTGGTCTCTCCGTCGACATCCGGGTTCTACAACGACGGCCCCTCCGCCACTCTCGGGTGTGTGACGCCAAACTTGTCGCCGCACTACCAGGATACGCTGCCGCATAGAGGCTTCCACCCGAACTCCCTCTTCTACTCACCGGCGTACGAGCCAGGGCCCTAGCGCGAGCCAGGACCCGGTGTGGACGGCGCCCCGTTCACTGGCCACAGGGGCCCGCTCAAATTCGACGGTGCCGGTGTTGAGGAGGAGGAGGAGGGGAAGGAGGACGAGAAGGAGGAGGGGGTGGAGGACGACGAGGACGAGGACGAGGACGAAGAGGGCGGCCATGAAGAGGATGAAGATAGTGCTTGTGAGGATGCCGATGATCTCATGGAGGTTGACGCGGACGACGTGAGGAAGAAGAAGAAGGCGTCGGGAACACGAAGCCCCAAGTGGATGCCTCTGGAGGATCAATGTCTCTGCGAGTCGTGGTTGACGGTGAGCCATGACTCCATCATCGGCGCCAACCAAAAGTACGGGATGTATTCGGAGAGGATCAAGGCCGAGTTCGATGAGCGCAAGCTGATCAACAACGACTACAACAAAGTGACAATGAAGAGGAGCCAAAAGGAAATGTCGATGCGATGGGCCATCATCCAGGCATTGGTGAACATGTTCCATTGTTTCCATCACGAGGTCGAGACCACAGGCGACAGCGGCATCGACATCAGCCAAATGGTACGACTCTTTCTTAGATAATCTGTAGCGCCTACATTTTGTTCGATGAAATGATCGATGAAATGATTGAGCTTCCTTTGGTTAGTTTGACAAGGCCATGGAGTTGTACCGGAAAAACTCGGAAGGGCATAAGTCTTTCACGCTGATGCATTGCTATAGCAAGTTCAAAATGAACGAGAAATGGCGGTTGACGCGCCGGTTGTTGTCGAAGGGGAAAGATGCCATTGATCTGGATGCGCCGCTGGCAACATCGGCAGGGCGCCCTATCGGCAACAAGGCTGCCAAGGCCGCCTTGGTCGACGCTGCATCGTCCGAAAAGACGCAGGCGTCGATCACGAAATGCCTCGTCGAGGTCTTCTCGACCTTGCTCTCCCGCGACAAAAAGGCCAACGAAAGGTGGGCGGCGTTGCTCAAGAGGCAAGAGGAGAAGATGGAGCTCAAGAAACGCAGGGACGACATGTCCCTGCTGAGAGCGTCGGCAGAAGGAATGTCTCCCTGAACGTGGGCGGTGCACAACTTTTTCAAAGGCCAGATCCTCGACGACATCGAAGCCAAAATGGCAGCGGCCGAGGTGGCGGCCCAAAGCAAGTGCTGGTAGACGCGTCTGCGATAACATCTGCTCTGCCTCGGCGACGGTGACGGTGACGGAACATGCACACCGGCATATCACGACGAGTTCATCGTGATTGACGGGCCTACGTCGACTCATGATGCACCATCGGCGTCGCCCAACCCCTTCCCCTTCTTCTATTTTTTACGTCGGCTTGTAATATGATCGCGCGCCCAGTACTTTGATCGCCGCTACTCTGATCGCGACTTTGGGCGAAACGATCTCTTTTTAATGCAAACTATTTGAATTTCTGATTGGGGACGGCATTTGGTGGACGCGGCTGGGGAGCGACGTCCCCAATCGCGGCACGAACAAAACTCATCCCCCAAAAAATCGATTGGCAACCTTTAGTAAACGATTTAGGGGACGCGACTGATCTTAGGTTGGCGCGTCACGGCTTCACGAATGCCGTGTCCTCATTCCATCTCCAGCACGCACGAGGCCGACGCAAATCGGATGTAAAAAAAAACATCCGGTGCATCTATTTGGGTTGGTCTGCGGATAAAAAGTAGCTGTCTTTTTTGCGCATCCTTATGTGTCTGGAGGTGCCTAGCGGCTCGACACATAATTTTATACCTATTTTTTCCCTTTTTCATCTAAACATAGATAAAACATTACACAAACTACTGCATATTTTAAACATGGTTAAAACATTGTAAAGTGAGAAACCTTAACTAGTGCAGGTTTGGCCCTCGCCTTCTACGTTGTGAAGAAAAAACCCTCCCAGACACCTAGTCACCGAAACTACAAAATCCAGATGGCAGCCGATGTCTCCGGTCTTTTCCGCATCTACAGAAGAACATCTAAAAACCTACACTAGTGGCTTCAATTGGCCGTGGCCGTCTTCGCTGCAAAGAAAGAACACTGACATTGCTAGCTGTCGGTGTCCTCGCCAGACTCGTCGGTGTGGTAGTGTCTAGGGCAGGATGTCTTATCAAACACATTGACGATCATCTCGCCGTCGCCTTCGACAGGCCAGCGGTAAAAGCCGTATCAGGCCTCCTGCAGCTGCTACTTGGCCTGCTTGGCGCCGTTGACGAACTCCACGAACTTTTTCAGCAGCCGCTGCGGTGGACGAACTTGAACCATGGCAGTCCCGGTTGCGGCGACCGCGCCCGCAGCCTTGACCACCTCGCCAGCCACCTGGAACAACCATGGATTCCCTCGTCAGGGTTGTGAGAGAGGAGGTGGGGGAGGCGCTACGTTGGAGGTTGTGTGATGGCTAGGGTTGTGAGGGATGAGGCAGCCCATCGTGCACGAAACGCTTGGAGGTTTTATACCAGCCGAGGGGCACGTAACACTTGGCAATGGCACTAATTTCATTGCTAGAGGGAGGCAGAGACCGCCTCGCAAGTACTGGTACACCGCTAGCCAGGTCACTGTTAGGCGGGCCCGTGGGAGAAGCGACCGGTCACGCGGCACGACCGCGCAGCGTCCGCCCAGACGCTTCTGAGGCACATATTCGGACCACGCTTGCGTCTCGGGGGACATGCCAGTCACTATGCATAGGGTCACTGGGCTTGGGTGTAGACGCATTTTTCGACCACGTGGTCGCAAACGATCGATGCGTGTCCGTTTGCTTCGGGCCCTTGGAGATACCCTTAGCTATGCCGCATTCACTACAACACGGCTATGCATTTCGGAGCATCTTCTTAGGGGCATATTTTTATAATGTCCTAAAATGCTACAAATCAGGGCATACTTTCCTAAGTGTCCTAAATAAATATAGCTATTAGTGCACATATCAAAACAACATCAAAAGATATATCCATTAAGATATATTTTAGGAATGATCTAATAGATATATAGTTACGAGGACACATATCCTCAAAGTTACATATCTATAAAGCAAGATACCTATGAAGACATATATCTAATGTGCCCTAATAGCAATATATATACCTATGAGGCCATTTATCCAATATGCCCTAATATCTACATAGCAACAACATATGAATTACTTAGAACAATGTATATGAATTACTTAGAACAATGTATATGAATGATCCAGATATGACTTAGCTAATAAATTCCATCACATAGAAGTTCTACTTAGATATTATAGAGGTCAAGGCCTTTCTAAACCCGGGCTCATATGCTCCTAGTTGAATAAAAAATCTAAAAAATTGCTTATGAATTTAAAAAAAATCTGAATTTTTTTGACAATGAACATGAGCAAGTGTTCTAACTGCACACCAAAAATCTCTGAGAAAAGACATATATAGTGGTATGTGAAAAATAAAGACAAAATGTGGTGTTGTTCGATTTTTGGTGTACAGTTAGAACACTTTTTCATGTTCATTGTACAAAAATTTCAGATTTTTCGAATTGGATTGGCTATTTGTTTCGATTTTTTTAATCAACCAGGAGCATATGAGCTCGTTCAAAACTGGGTTTTCGCCAGAATAATACTTAGCCATTACAGTGTAAATACTTCTTACATATTACAGACCATATAAATCTTAGCAACACAAGTTATAACCATTAGAAACAAAGTTCACAACATTTCTCACTACCAACAACAATCTAAAGAAACTAATCTGGAGTAACTTGATAAAGCACAAAGCAATGGTTTTAGTACTTGCTTCATGGGTTCATGAACTCGACAAAGTCGAGAACAATTGGTTCAATCCTTGCATATGCGTTCATCAGAAGTACATAACCATCCACAATGTTTGATTCTTCACTGAAATAATCCCACCCTATTGTAGGTGCAATAGGATCATCTCCTTCAATGTGTACCAGGCTACCTTGGGCTCTCTAAGGCCCCTCTTCCACACATGTGCATGTCCATTCACATGTCAATGTACATCATTGAAGGGTTTTGGATTCAGGTACTGAAAAAGCTATGTTTACTAAATCAAGAATAAGATTGTAATAACTTATACAACATAAATTATTCAGATATACAACATACCAGGGCATCAAAGTGCACATTTTCCTCATTGTAAATGTGAATATAGAATTTTAGATTGTCTATACTATAAAAAAAATTCATCATCAGCAAGTTCTTGTACAGGTGACAAATAAACTTCTTTGGTTATGACAAAAGCAAGTTTGCCATATGATGCTATGTGATTGCTTTGATGTTTGAGAAAACAACCTTGTGAAGTGGAACTCTAATAACAGGTTCCACATCATTAACCACAGCTCAAACATAGGAAAATACAAAATATCAATCCAAGAAACATGATTTGATAACAAATCTTAATACTACAACAAGACAGATTACTATAACAAAGAGAATATGAGGAGATGATAATAGGAGAAGTCCATGATCTAGATTTAGTGATTACACTTGAGAGTACAAATTAGATATTATCTGAAACATGTATTTACACAAGATAATACTAAGGAGAATGTTATGTGATACATGAATAACATGATTGAAAACATGTATTTGCATTTGAGAGTACTAAGGAAAAGATGATAAGTCCATTATCTATATTTATTTTCACTTGGTACTCAGAACTTAAAGTTTGTTAGTATTAATTCTGAATTTGATATACAACAAGCTGATGTCTAAGAACTAAACTTTGGTCAGCATATGAATCCCTATAAAAGATAATATAGAACAATTTGATGTCTAAGTAACTACAGGATATATGATTCACAGATGGATCTGCAATAGATTTTTTCTCTTCCTTGTCACTGTCCACAAAGTGGTACACAATGACCTCAAATATGTTGTTTCCTTTCAAACACTCGAAAGAGAGCACATCACCAATTTGGATATCATATACCCTGACCACCGACCTCCAGTATGGTACACAAATAATTGTCCTTGTGGTAGTTATCTGCAAGTAAATATCATAAGTTCTCCATGTGAATTGTGCCACCATATAGTTCTCTGGCCTTGCGAACCTTTGAACTTGCTCTCTAAATTTGCAAGGAACGGCCTACATTTCATTTAATATCATAAAATGAAGTGAGGAAAGTAAAAATTATAGCTCGCAAGCCATACTACATACTATAAGCCTGGAAATTGTAATGGAATACATTTTATAATTGAGACTTAACCACACTTGAAGAGGAAGATGTGCCTGATGCAAACTGTACTATAGCCAATAGATGATATGAACGGATTTATATGTACATTTACAAAAACTTACCAATCCATCTTGGAACCCATGCGTCATCACAACTTTAAGTAAAACTGGGCACAAGTTAGAACGTCGACCAGAATCTCCCACTAGTTGACGACAGTCAAAACAGGTCATGTTGTCCATCCCTACGAAAACGAACAATATTAATAGGAAATTTTCAGACAAATGAAATGCCAGAAATAATATAACTTCATCCTATGATAGTTATATTGTCTTTAAGGAAGGAAGGAAGAACTGAAATTATTAGCAAGGTATCATGGGGAAGAAGATAGGGGCGTAGAGTGGGACTATCACTTGGCAGTGGATCTCCAATCTCCACATAAACGTAGGAATTTGTTCTGCTGTTCCAAATTTTTTGTCGTTACCGTTACAGAGCGAGGCCACAATCTACGGTGTTGATTGGGCCATCAACACACCGACATATCTTGCGGCCGAAATCAGCAGGGGAGCCTCCGAGGAGCCGTTAACGAGCCGTTACCGGTACGCAAGAGCCAATAGCTAATGGACAAAACACTGGTCATACTATCGCCATGACCGAGTCAGCTCACCAGTCGCTCGCCCTCCGCATCGACTCAGCAGGACGAGTAGATTTTCTTCACGGGTTATTCTCTTTTTCAGGATTTTTCCACTGACTCGCCATCGACTCCATCCCGGGGCCGCCTTTGATAATCCTCCAGCTTGAAGCCAATATCGAGTCCCTAACAAACTTGTGGATTACTGATGGTTTAATGCCAACCGGGATAGGCCTGATGGCTGTGAAATAGGCCACGCTTTCTCGCGTTTAAACCCTTAGCTAAGTCAAGAAATTGACTAAGTTTACCTCTCAACATACCACTAATAACTAATTAATGCAAATATGTGCAATATCTCCTATTTTAGGATGATGTGCAGGAAATCACGTCATAATGAAAAATGGACCTGCAATTACTGAAGAAAATTGCGTCAGTAGTATGGCAATGTTTACTATGCTCGAAGAGGCGGTTCCAGGGGCTTTAACGGGCATCGGTAGGGGCAAGCCCCGCCCGTACCATGTTACGCAACCTTCCTGAGGTCAAACCCTATAAGTTTTGTGAAGGGACCGAACCAAAGAGAGAGCCTTTCGTCGCCAAACAAAGCCGTCATCCATCAGATCCATCTGCACCACACCGAAGGAGATTCACCACCATAGTCCATCCATCCCATCTCCAATCTCCTCCATAGCCATAGCCATCACCATTGTAATAGGGACCTCCTTGAGAATTGTAGACCATTGTAAGAATATTGTGATTTCAATCTAAGTATTTTGCACAATGATTTCCATCTTTATTATTGATCTTGATATTATGTGTGAGTAGTCCTCACAGACTGTGTGTTGGGGTGAATCCTCGCAGCATTTATGTGCATCTAAATCTTATTATATGTGTAAGGATTGAATAGGAGTTTTGCAATCTTATATCTTTGTCTCTTTGCCTTGTTTCGATGATCTGCAGGTACCCATATCATTCGGATTGATCAAGGGAGGAGGTGGGATGAGTGGAGAACGGCGTGCTACCACAAAACCTCAGTGACAGAAAGGGGAAAGTGACGGTACATGTTTAGTGATTCATTCGAGATCATGGCACAATTATCTAGCTTAATGCTTTGGTTTGTATTCATATATATACTTAATAACTATTGTTGCTTGTGGCTATGATGGCAGTGGTTGGACCAATAGGCTCTTGTCACCTCTAGCTTTAGGGGCAAGAGTATTTACGGATGCGCTACTCACAAATCTCTTATCTCTATTTTATTTGTTACACATATGCGCTTCAATTATTTATGTATGCATAGCTGCAGGAGAAAACTTAACCCTGGCATATTTTCATCATTAAACACAACCCCTTTAAAAGTAAACTAGAAAGGTCTGGTAAACAATAAATAAAATAAACTAGCAAGTCTTGTAGATGTTTCCTTTACACCATTTTAGCGGTGCTTCCCAAGATTCGATTAATACTAGGTCTTCTAGGGAAAAAGCTTATCATACTACAATCCGTAATCTGGATCGAAGGTATCAAGGCCCATGAAGCGGAGTCACCTTACATACAAGGAAGTCTTGAAGGCAACCCACATTGAGTGGGCATGCCTACGTGGCAACTAGGACTCATGAGTTGTCGATGATATAGTTGGCCTAGGGAGCTAGTACTGGGTCGCGTCCCGATCGGGCTTGTATTCATGTGACCCTAGATGAGAGGTGTTATATAAACCCTCCTAGGAAAACCCTAAAGGGTACACTATGATAGTAGAGAGCTCACTCCAAGCGCTTGATCCCTAGCCGGCGCGGAGCCGTCGTAGCCGATTCCGGGCACCCCTAGTAATTGCCAAGTCAATACAAACTAGTAGGAAATAGGTACTCGCCGGAGGGGCTAAATGTGGGTAAACCCTGGTGTTCGTGCAATCTCATTCCTTAGATGGCTACTTCTCCCTTGCTCCACACCCCACAAGTGCTACCCCATGTAGGATTTGTTGTGGTCATCCCCACGACACAAGGAAGAACTAAAATTTCTGACTTTGAATCTAGTGAAGACGCAAAGGAAGAAATGCAAGGAAATAAATTAGATAAATTCAACTGAACTGAAAGGATAAACAGACGAGACAAAGAATAAGGATGAACAAAGACGAATAATAAGGACGAAGTGTATATCTTACCCTAAATCTGGAGAACAATAGACTTCGTCATTTGCTTCCAACAACTTCTTCCTCCAATTGTGGGTTGTATGAAGGTAAGAAAGGTTGGATGAGAAATATAGATGAAGAAATCAACTCTAGATGATTTAGAGAATGTGAGGGGAGGGGACTGTGGGAGAAGGAGAGAGCGGATGAACTTACCAGGAACTGAGCGGCGTTCAGAGGTTGTCATTTTGGTGTGCCTCATATTGAAAGAGACGCTCTCCCAGAAACAGCTTCACATTCCCATGATCTGCATAACACGCTGACACGTCACTTCCGATTTAGGTCCCTATGTTGAGGCACATTATCCAAAAAATCACTTCTTGTTCTGAACGTTTATATCCCAAGTTTCATGCAACACAAATCGTAGACTATTCAGTTGAGGCCCATTAGGCCCAAAAACCATTGTTGTCTCTCTTGCATACACTAGAAAAAATTGATGTCTAAACTAATTTTTTTGTTCATGAAATAAATGCACAAATGCAAATGGAATTTAGGTTTCCTTCAATTTTTGGCCATTATTATGTTGTTGTCCATGGAAATCTAGAAGACTAGAATAAGGAGCAACACAAATCATACATAGGTAATCTACAAGCACAATAGATCCATAAGAACACATGTAATCCAGAAGAATACAATAGAACATCAAGATTCTGAAAACGCATATGCATAGAACCATTAGATTCAAAACTAGAAGTAAATGTTGACTAGCCGCCTTTGTTGTGAAAACATAATTTCATAAAAATGTTGGCATCCTAGTCACTGATTACTTGAGCCTATGCTTAGCAAATAGTGTAACATAAATTTCCCTTTTCTTTTTAGAAACTTCTTTCTTTGACTCAGAAAGAAATAGAAAGTCCCTAATATGAGGGAAGCACAGATTAACACATATGTAACAATTAGGCTTACAAATCGCATTACTTGAGTTTTCTCGCAACAAAGAACGATTAAAACATTTCATTCTAACATTGTTTAGAGTTTTGAGAGTGGCTCCCATATTTAGGCATCCTCTCGACTTTAGGCTTGAATGCGTCTGGAGGAGTTTTACCTTTTTTGTTTATTCTTTGGGACATAGAGTCCCGTTGCCTACTCTCTTATATATTTAAGATAAAACACATTTTGCATGCTTGTAATTTTTAGCATGAGGAGGAAACTTGTTTAGCTTGAAAGACGAATCAACTTCAACACTTCCCTATGTAAGCATAGAGAAAAACACTAAAATTTCGAATCAAAATAAATAACACATGAGAAATTTACTTGAAATGGCATTGAAATCCATATATAGATAGATATGGTGGACACTACTGAAAATAACTTGGGTCATGTATGTTTGGATGTATACCACTATGTCATGCTTAGTACGTGAAATGTTAGCAATGTGGAGAATTTTGACCACTAACAAATAAGCATGCAAAAGTTTTCATAGAGCTATTAATTTTCTAACATGAAAGATAAACTTCAACTTAAACACACAAGATCTTAATGATACTTAGTACTACATGTGACACTTTGAAGATATCATGTACTCTAGCATAAAACAACACAAAGTGTAAAACTAGTCATGAATTTTTCTTATGCAACTATTCATCCCTTCCTCTTTCTTTTATAGCATCCAAATTTGAACTCAATTTATAACAATAGCTAAATGATAACAATAAACACACCTAAAAGCGATGGCCTTTCATTTGAAGGCAATATTGTGAAATAAAATTTAATACTAAAAATAGATAAAGATGCTCCAAGTTTATTCGAAAATAGTACGTTGCTCGAAAAACTAAGGTTAAAGTTTTGCAACCCGGTGGTTTGATAGGTCCAGCAGGGGGCCTTGGGTATCCCCAAGCTTATTGTTTTCAGAATTATTGGATAGCTCATTGTTTGTTATTCCTTCATTCACTGTAAAAAACTTCAACACAAAATTTTCTCCCAGTTTCTTTTGTGGAGTTTGGAGTCTCAATGTCCAGAGAGCTTCTTAAGTGGCGCAAATTTAAAAAGAATCAAAGGACTCAAAAAGAATTAAAGAAAATCTCAATAATCCAATCTTGCATAAAAAAAAGAATCTGCCCAAAAAACAGCAGTTGGAAAACATACATATTCGGGCCACTTAGAAGTGTCAAGAGTTTTGGACAACTATTGTTCATACATAGGATGAAAAGTTTTAACCCCGTTAAATATTTCGGCCCAAATGAACCTACCAAAAAAATCAGAAAAAGATTTTGCTAAACACAAGCGTGCAATAATTAGTAGGTCCGCATATGTGTTGTCTACTTTATCATCTAAAATGGGGAAAACTTAGTACTTTTTAAAAACTCCAGAGAACAAAACGAAGAGAAAATTTTCTTACTACAACAAGGACTCAAATAAAGAACTAACATAAAAACAACCAGATTATCTCTCGTAAAGCGTTTTCATAGCCATAGCTGGGTTTCATACATTTTTTTTATTTAGGAGGGACTTGTATATTGAAACTAATTATTTTACTTTTTCCCTCCTTATTTGAGAACTTCCTAATCACCAAATACGAGGATCCCAAGGTGTCTCTCAATTGTAGTGGGATTTTCCCACTGCTAACCTTCAAAAAAAGGTATCTTTCCTCAATAAAAGTAAGGGATTTCAATTTTCGTGCCCTCGGGTCCATAGTTGTGCTCAGTTTTCCCCAGCTCCTTAGTTTTTCCTCAATTTTACCCAAGCCTTTGTCTGAAACCATCACACGTGATGTAACGGCCGGTTGCCCGACGGTTGACCGTTATCTTCTGACTAGTGGGGCCACGTAGAGCCCGCAAAGACACGTCGGACCATCCATCTTTGTTTGACCGTAAGCATCGGTGTATCCCCGACCAAAACGCGCACGAGTGGGGCTTCGGTATATCGAATGACAAGTGGGCCATGGCGCTGATACAATGGGCAATACACGGGTAGGAATAGATTTTTAAACGGAGCTCTACAGCGATGGCACGGAGGAGGTGGCCTGCGGGGTGCCGAGATGAGATCAACGTCAACAAAGAACTGCATGAGGCGAGACCAGACGCATTAGATAGATATGAACTAGACGCGTTTAACAATGCAAAGAAGAGAACAAATGGTCGACGACATCGACGACTACCTCAAAACTTTGACTGGCCGTGTCCGACACGAACACGAGCAATGTAGAGAAAACTAGTGTCTCTCCTTTCTGGCGAGTATAGATGGGTGCTAGAAGAGTGTGGTGGCGAAGGGAAAGACCTCGCGGTGGTCTGTGGCGTCCAGCATAGCGGGGCGGCGTGGCCGTGCCCACAACGACGTGCATGCATGTTCGGCATTGGCATCAGCATGTACGTTCGACATTGGCCTCGGCGGTATCTCTGGTGTGTCAGTGATCGAATGAGGGGACGGGATTGACGGTGCATCCCGACGGTGACCTAGCAGTGGCGGCGAGCATAGTCGTTCTGACCATGCCGATATCGGCATCGGCATCGTTTGGAGGCTGTGGTGCTCGAATCAAGGTGGGATTTGTTTCTTGTACGCCAAAAGTGATTTGAAACAAGTTTCGTGTTGAAGGTTAGGTAACGAAAGTTTGTAACTAGGGACCCTTGTAACTAAGCCCAAAATTATACTAGCGCCATGGTGAGGTTCTTTTTGATAGAGCTATACGGTTAGGCAAACTTTTTGACACTTTTTAGATAGGGTTCCTTGTTGTTACACGTATGGCATCATGTATGGCAAATTTGGGGTCATTTGAAGATGTTCGAAAAATCACTTTGCTTAAACGCATGCCGTTTCGTCTCACTGAAACCAGCTTTTCTAACAAGGTGATTTTTTCTACATTCTCTAAATGACCTCAAATTTCATACAGCTGATCTTCTATACATAGATAGATAGATTGTTTTGTTTTTATATTTTTCGAACTTTTTATTTCCCTTTATAATCCCCAATTGATTTTCAGATTTTGTAACAAGTTATGGCATAATGTATGGCATCATTTTCGCCCTAAATTTCAAATTTTGTGAAACTTTCCCTTTTAGATATTCCTTGTTGTTATAGATATGGCATCATGTATGCCAAATTTGGTTAGGTCTCACTCGAAACCAGCTTTTGTAACAAGTTAGGTGTTTTCGACCTTCTCAAAAGGGATTTTTTTCTACCTTCTCTAAATGACCTCAAAAATCATACGGACGATCTTCTATACAAAGATAGGTAGATTTTTTTGCGTGAAAAGTAATGGATACAACAAATCGGTGATGGTTTATCATTTTTGGCGTGAAAATTAATGGCTACAACAAATCGGTGATGGTTTATTATTTTTTGCGTAAAAATTAATGGCTACAACAAATCGGTGATGGTTTATCATTTTTGCGTGAAAATTAATGGCTACAACAAATCGGTGATGGTTTATCATTTTTTGCGTGAAAATTAATGGCTACAACAAATCGGTGATGGTTTATCATTTTTTGCGTGAAAATTAATGGCTACAACAAATCGGTGATGGTTTATTATTTTTTTCGTGAAAATTAATGGCTACAACAAATCGGTGATGGTTTATCATTTTTTTCGTGAAAAGTAATGTCTAAAAGAGTTTATAATTTTTAGCGCGTGAAAATGAATACAGAAAACCGCCCTTTAGCATACTTAGAGAGTGGAAGGTAACCGCCGACAGAGAGAGGGGTTATCTTGCCCGTTAGATCATACGATCAACGGTCGGCGGGCACGATCCGCGTGACATGGGCTAGACCAATCAGAGCAATGTTGCACGTTTGCGAGAATTTGTGGAGGGAGAGGGCAAAACTGAGTAGTATCAAGAAACCAAGGGCACCTGTGTAATAAACAGACTAAGGGATTCAAATATGAGATTTAAAAAATGGAAATTGCGTGTTTTGTACAATGAAACCCATCTTGGCCTACCTCAAACTATTTGCAATACAAATATACATGAGTGTGAGAACTGTGGCATCATTTAGACAAAGTATGTTTTGGGGAAAGCTGTTTTGGGAAGGGCTTATTGTGGAAAACCATGCACCTTCATAGCTACTAGGTGATTTGAGAAGGCCTTTGAGAAGTGGCAATTTATGGTAAAACTTGATTTATCTATGACTTATCTATGTTTTGAGAACTGGCAATTTGTGGTAAAGACTCCATGAGTATGTGCCACTATTTTTCGGAATTTTTTGCACATTAAATGACTCATTTAACTAGTTAATCTCATTTGTGAACTGTCTGTTGACCAGCCACTTGAGGGTAAAACTGAGCATATTGCACTAGCCAGTATTAGCACTCAAGGGGAAAACTGAGCACACAAAAAATGCTAGTATATGACTCGAGGTTATACCTGAGTATATCTAAATTTCCAGGGTTAGACTCGAGGACGCGTGTTGCGGTGCAGAAATGGAAGACGTGCAATTGTTGACGCGTAGACGCGAGTCGCGGTGCAGAAGTCGAAGACGTGCAATCGCGGACGCGTGTCGCATTGCAGAAGTCCAAGACGTGCAGCGGTGCACGCGTAGGACGCGGGTCGCATTAACCACCCCTCGCCTTTATAAACGCCTCCTCCCACTATCTCTGTCACTCTCACTCGCCCACACAACGACGCCTCTCTCACGTCCCATCATTTTCTCCAAAGCTCCCAAGCAAAAAAACCTCTCCCTCTCCCTCTCCTCTGCCGGCGAGATGGACAAGGAGAATGCCAATCCCATCGTCGATGGCGCCGTCGGCTCCAAGCGCGACGCCTCCCTCTTCGAAGCCGTCCCCTCAACGGACGTCGCCGCCGCCGCCGGTGCACCGGAGGCTGCTGCCGCCGGTGGCGGTCAGATCCCGCCGGGATTTGACCCCTATGAGCCGGTGCCGTACGTCCCGCCCCCGAACCCCTATGACACCTTCCTGGAGGACCCATGGAATGAGGTAACTACGGTTTGCTTCCTTTTTTGTTTCCCATTCCTTTTTGAACCCTATTTTTGCTGGTGTAGATGGATCTGTAGATGGATGAGTATTGGGCTAATATTTGCGCTGATTTTATTCCATTTTGTTTTGATCACTTCTTGATTTCCTTTAAGATTTGGGGTTCGGCCGTTCGGTTAATTTATGCAAGTAATAATTGGATCTCAATCAGTTAATTTATGCAAGTAATCACGGGATCTCAATCAGTTATTTTATGCACTAATCAAAAGATATCAACCGTTTAATTTTGCAAATAATCTGGAATGTGTTCAAGTTCAGATCTGGAATCTGTTTCTTTGCCTATGATGAATCGTTGGGCACAAATTTTTACAGGGAGGGTTCAGCGAACCATTGCTATGTACAAATCTGTTGTGCATGAGCTTTGGTTCGCTTACACCGTCCCTGTAGATATATAATCATGCCCACTCTAACTGAGGTTGACTCTGTTTTTCCTAACTTTGTTATCATGCACGTTCGTCATCGTTGCAACTCATTCACTCATAGTTTCTGTTTGATATGGATCAGATGTCTGGCAGCGATGTCGTCAGCGACGATGAGGAGGAGGACGTCAAGACTCGCCAGGTGCTGCGGAGGCTGCAGGTCGGCCAGTACATCTCCTACTTCGCCAAGGGTGTCTACAGGTGCCCCTTCTGCACCAGGAGACTCGGCGCCACGGACTTCAACTGCCTCGTCACGCATGCCGAGAACATCAGCAACACCTTCCCCAAGGTCGGCATGACGGTGAACGTCTATTCCTTCCGCGTCAAGCACAGGGCTCTCGGCATGCACCTCCGCAGCATGCAGCGGGTGGAGATCTCCGCCGGGCGCATGCCTCCGCTCAAGCCCAAGGCTCCCAAGGGGAGCAGCAGCAACAAGTGGAGGGAGAGCCAGATGGGGTAGGCGGAGTCCTGGACGTGTGCTGCTGCTGCCTCCCATTTTGTTGTTGGGATCCCTTTGTCGTTAGCTAGGGATCCCTTGTTGTTATGTTGTTAATATGATGGTGCTGTGAAGAACCTCGAACCTGTTACTATGTTGCCTGCTGTGTATGCAGCTTATTATCTAGGGAGGGATCCCTATTATCTATCCTTATTCTACTATATTTTGTTGGTCTTTGTTTTCTCGATTTACTATGACTGTGAATTTATCGTACATTACCCTGGAGATTTGCTTCTAAATTTAACTACATACATATGGACCAGAGGGAGTACTAGATTTGCTGCCATATTGGGCAAACAACGAGGGCCAAAAGGCACAAATAATTGAAGAAATACAGAAATGCAAGCTTCTCTAGATTTGATACTATTTTGGTGAAAAGGACAGAGAGAAAGAGGGGAAAAATATGCTCTTAATAATGCCAGTTTGGGGCCGAGAGAGACAGAACCCAGCTCCTGCTCACGTGCAACCAAACGCGGTCTCGTCCTGTCCCACGCGGTCCCTTTCTACCAGCCCCACGCGACGCGGCCCCACACGACACGGCCCCACACGTGACAGAACGGTCAACTAAATGGGAATCCTGCCGTCTGAGCTGCTTCTGCGGGTTTGAAACAAGGGCTTGGGAAAAACTGAGGAAAAACTAAGGAGCTGGGGAAAACTGAGTACAACTAAGGAGCCAGGGGCAGGAAAATAGAAATCCCTAAAAGTAATAGCCAAACTGAAACATGGCGTAGAGCAACACAAAGCATAAATCAAGCAACAACGAAGTTTAACTTTATTCACATGCATTGTCATCTTATATATGAATAAATCACGGAAAATAGACATGTACCAATGCTTATTTTCAGTAGATGAATGTAACCTATAATTATTAGTAACATCTTAAACCGCTTCTTTCATAATAGTTGCAATCACTAGAAGCAAATTTAATAGTGTAACTATAAGAATCATGCAACTCGAAAAGTTATGGCATATAAAAAAGATCATTAAACTTATCATGGCATTTATTAACATGCTTCCCTCTTTAATATCATGGTTGCAATAAAGATTTTCATAGATTTTAAAGCAGTTTTGAAGAGGGTTCATGCCAGCGAGATCATTTTTTGTCGCTTTCGACGCAAGTTCGCTAGAATCCGTTATGTTCAGGTTAGGTACCATGTCAGTCGCTCTCACGTCTCTGTTTCTTCCCCGCCGTGCCAAGTGGTGAACATGAGCTCCATTAACCTATTTTCCACACACGCACGCGCCCGTCATTTTACAGGCGAGATGAAATGACGCGACAGCAACACATCATCTCCGCCTGCGTCCCCCAAATCATCCTCCAAACGGCTAGATCGAGCGTTTGGGGACGTGTTTCGTTCGTGCCGCGTTTGGAGGACGTCGCTTTCCAGCCGCGTCCTCGAAACTCCCACCCTAAATAAATATAGGTGCACATAAATAAAGGGTTTTCATTCAAATTTATTATATATTATAAATTTGAATGAAAACGGCTAGATTTCATCTATACCCTAGCCTACTGACCGCCGGGCGGTGCGTTCGACAGCCCCGCCCCGCCGTCGCATCCCCTCTGCCGCAGCTCCAGCTGCGCGCGCCGCTTCTCCATGCGTAGGGCGGAGACCAGACGCGCTGCTCCAGCAGCGCGTCGTCGCCTGCCCTCCACTGCTGCGCCGCCTGGAGGGAGAGCTCGACGGCGCGGCGAATCTGCGCATCTTCGCGGCCACGGGCGTCGTCCTCGAGCTTCTTCTCCGACTCGAACGACTCGACGAGCGCTCGTTGCTGATCCGCCGCTTCGTTCGGATGCGGCCCGTCATCGTCGGACCACTCGAAGTCGTCGTCGTCGTTCTCCTGCTCCGCCTCGTCCTCCTCCACCTCCTCCTCCTGCTCCTCCTCCTCCTCCTCCTCCTCCTCCTCCATTTGCGCTCCAGTTGCGCCGCCAACCCGCCGGCCTCCGCCACCAACGCATCCGCCCGCGCCCCCCAGGCTGCCTCCGTTGCCGCCAGCGCCGCCTGCCGCTGCTGACGCTCCTCCGCCGCCTGCCGCTGCTGACGCTCCACCGCCTCCCGCCGCCGCTGCTCCATCGCCTCCCGCCATTGACGGTACAGGAAATCCCGCTCCATGTGCAGGCTCTGCCGCTCTACGCGCCACCGCTCGCCCATCTCCTTCGCCTGGCGCCGCCACGCCTCTTCCGCCGTGGCGGCGTCGAGCGCTGCTATGGTGTCCGCCAGTGCCGCATCCTCCCACACCGCGTTCTCCTCATCTTTGGAGTCTCCCGCTGCTGACGCTCCCACTGTTGACGCTCCCGCCACCGCTCCGTCCGACGCCACCGCGACTCTTCCTTCGCGGCGGCATCGATGTCGAACTGCGGTGCTTCCAGTGGTGGAGGTGGTGGTGGAGACGGTGGTGGAGGGAACTGGCCGGCGTCGGGGCGGTTCATCATTGCGCAGTGGTGTTCGAGCAACGAGGGTTGTGCTTGCGGCGGAGAAAGGGGTGCCGGCGGCTGTGGTGGCTGCCATTGAGCGGGGGGGGGGGGGGGGGGCTTTTATAGACGTCGGCGGGAAGATAGCATGGGAAGAGGCCAGAAGCGGAGGGAAGAAAGCGCGGGAACGCGCGGTGGCGTGCAAACGCCGGCAACACGTGGAGGCTGCGCAGCACCGACGAGACGTCTCGCCTGCCCCTCCGTCGCCATTAAGGCAAAGCTGCAACGCTTCGTTCGTGTGTCACTGCACGCCAATAACTTCCCTCGTGAGGTAGGCGACGGTTAGGTTCAAACTTGAATGTGCCGCTGACGCGTCGGTCCCACCAAGCCTCCCCTCACTTTTCGTTGTGTCCGGCGTGCACCGAGCGTCCCCTGTGTAGCGGGAACGAGCTCGGGGCGTCGAACACCGTATTGGATCGCACTGGACAAAAAAAGAGTTTGGGCACGTGGGTGGGAACGTTTTTTGTCCGACGCGCTTCAAATTCTTGCGAGGGACGCTTTGGAGCTGGAGATCTCTGAGCTCGGCCGCCCGCGCTCCCGGCCTTATCTTGATCGAGCCCATATATACCACACCTCGAAAAAGCTAGGAGGGGAACATCTCAGACGCATGGACATATGTGGATCATGCAGCATGACCCGCCGCGAGATCGAAAACGATGCACGGCGAAGCACGAATCAGACAGGCCGGAAATATCGTCTGCCGCCCCGAGCGTCCGAGCGTATGTTGATGGACCTTTACAATTGACCCGAGCGAGCCAAACCACCCACGACAGGAACAGGCAGGAACAGGGACGAGCACTCGGAGAGCCTGTCGTTGGTTCTTGCTGCGGCCGTTGCTGTTAGGTGTGCCTGCCGCCACAATTGCGTGGGAGGGCGTTACGAGTTTTGTTTCTCAGTTTTGAGTTTTGACGCTGCGTTCCTTTACCAGTTAGCGAACTTGTTTTCCACAGGCCGTGTGAAAATGATGGGAATGGCAAACTTTATTGATTTCTTTTTTCGTGGAACAGAAATACAGCTTGTATCCGCATCAGTGCGCATCAGTGCATGTGTGCAGTCTCCGCCCTGATTTTGTTCCCCTATTTTGCTCTAGCTCTCATCGGCGAAATACAAAGCCACCATTTCCTCCCAATGGAGCTCTTCCCCGTTTCGAAATCCAAGGCAGTGAGAGCTTCTTCACCGGCTATGACGACGAGCTCGGCGGTGGTCTTCGTTGACATGCCTTCTCCCTCTTCCCTGATTTATGTTCTGCTGGATTCTCTTTCGGCGTATGTAAGAAACACTGGATACGGTACATTAGATTTGTAAGCATTGTAAATATGTCTAGATGCAACCATAGATGTAGTAGATTGAGCTTGTACGGAACCGTAAATGGGGCTTGCCACAAGACTGATGTGGTAGCCTTTGACTGATGTGGAGTGCAAAGTGCTAGACTAGTCAATTCTATGGTTTAAGTGTTGAATCCTTTGTAGATTAGCATGTCTTTCACTCCATCGAGCACGACCACTGTGGTGCTGCCTTCCACTCAGTCGAGCACAACCACAGTGATGTTGCTTCTTCTCCGTCCATCTCACCAATCTCTGCGCTTAATCCTACTCACCTGACTGGAAGTCTTTGATGTTCTGCTTACCATTATTCTGATGTCTTGTGTGGGTCACTTACCCCTACGCAACTGATTGTCATGCATACCATTATTCATTTGTCTTGGGTAGGTTATCCTGCCTTCACCTAATCTGATGTGCATGCCTTCTATGGCATGGATGAATGCAAGGGTTGATCCAACGCACTCTGCATCATCCTAAACCATATCTATGGTGTGGGAAGCAAACCTGTAAGAGTTCGTCCTCAATAGGGTTTGTCAGCAAGTCATAGGTGGCATCAGTTGTTCATGTAGCTTAAAAAACCCAGATGCAACATGTCTGCAATGATGTTCTTGACTTCACAGGCCTGACATTCACCCCTACTCAGGTGAATAACCACCTCAGGAAGTGGTGACAGAGGTGGTCAGGTGGGTGGTCGTGTACAAGGTTAGAAATGAGTGGCATTTTGCAACGAGAGCACGTCTATGATGATGGACAAGGAGAAGCTCAGTAAAACCTGAAGCACAAAGATTTTCTGAACACGACCGAACTACCGGCAAATGATGATGATTTGTGAGCCAGGTTCGTGCGTAACGATATTCTCTTCACTCCCCGCAAACTTGTGGCTCCTATGAAGTACCTTGCGGACAACAAGGCCCATCGTAACACCTATGCTGACATGACAGCGTCAGGGAGGAGGATCTGGCTTAGGACACGGCTGCGCAAGTACCACTATTAGTGGTTTTGCTTTGCAGTTGTGTGCCTGATAGTGGTCTGCTGAGGTCATGTATATTTTGGGAGCTCGTCTAATATTCCATTCCACCAGCTAGAAACTAATGGAAACTTGATGCATAGACTGTAATATTTTGGGAGGTGGTATTAATACTAACCCCTCTGATGATGAACTTGTGATACACCATGAGCTGTAGTTTTTTGGGTTAGGTCGTGGTGAATCGGTAATTATGGTAGCTACCGTTAGGCAGTACCACCCCTTAAGATGAACATTTTAGCTTAAGTCCATGTTCGTATTGTGTGATATGTGATGGGTAAGCTCACCTTTCGAAGGAAGAGGTTAGCATATCCAGAGGTGTGTTGCAACCAAACAACACTAAGCACTTTTAACGTTTCATGGAATGGTGTAGAGCAGCCAACTAAACACTATTGTGGCCGTTCCCTCCCTAATGCAGAAAAGTGCCATGTAGGCAGCCAAATAAAATGGGGAACATGGCGTTTGTGTCGTTTCTCCCCAACTATGCTCCCAGGGGGCGTCGCCAGGGAGCAAAAATAGCCCGGGCAACCAATCACGCCCTTAGTAGTTCCAGAGCTTCAAATTGCAATGTGAGAAAACTTACATCAAAGCATATGATTAGAATCAACTATGCACTGCTTTGAGGGCCCGGCAGGGTTCCTCGTTCAAAACAACCCATTGAGCATCGCTGGAGTGAGTATGGCTTGGCTCGTCGCGTAGTTGCTGAGCTTTATAGCTGGAGCACAGGGCGGGAAGCAACGAAAAATGGCAGGGAGGAGTGGTAGTGGACATTAACGCCTCCACGTGGGCGTGGGAAAGGTGCAGCGGCGACGAAACGTCTCAGCTGCCTCCATCCAGAACAGTCGCCACCACTAATAGGGTTAGACTGATCATCTGTTGTGTCTATGACAGGGTTGGCCGGTCTGTCGACTGCGCCTTCTGTCCGACCCCAGAAGACCACTTGTTGGTTGACGTCAGGTTGGAGACGTCGAACAAGTTTTTTTTAATCCGCGCTGGACCCAACTTGCATATGAAGACCATGGTTGGACGTTTTAATAAGTCTGGCGGGCATTTGGCAAAAGCTATAAAGGCCCCAAGTAAGAGCATCTCGACTCGTGTTTCCAAAGAGATCTCCAAAGGGATTCGCAGGACACTGGATAACAAACCTCCCCGAGTTACATTCCCAAAGTTCAATCATTTCAGTGCAAGCGTCAAGAATTATACGCAGGGGCTCTATCAGAAACAATGGACATAACTTTTGCATTTTATTTTTGTTTAGAGACGGCGTTTAGGAGACGCAACTGGGAACGGACGCTCTATGTGGTGACATCCCAAATGATCAATTCAGCATCTTTACCGAACGTCATTTAAAATAGGCGACTAGAGATATTGCAAAAACAAGCTCTATTGCACAAGCCGGAGGGTGTCCCCGTCGCGTTGGTATTTGCTCTCTGTCTTGGTCCATCTCCGGGGCTGTTAGGGCATCTTCAACCCGGCGATCGATCCAAACAGACGCGCTGGGTCTTTCGTTTTGGGCTGTTTGGGTGATCGCTGATACGCGTATAGCACGCGTCCGTTGGGAACCCCAAGAGGAAGGTGTGATGCGCACATCGGCAAGTTTTCCCTCAGAAAGAAACCAAGGTTTATCGAACCAGGAGGAGCCAAGAAGCACGTTGAAGGTTGATGGCGGCGGGATGTAGTGCGGCGCAACACCAGAGATTCCGGCGCCAACGTGGAACCTGCACAACACAACCAAAGTACTTTGCCCCAACGAAACAGGTGAGGTTGTCAATCTCACCGGCTTGCTGTAACAAAGGATTAGATGTATAGTGTGGATGATGATTGTTTGCAGAGAACAGTAGAACAAGTATTGCAGTAGATTGTATTCGAAGTAAAAGAATGGACCGGGGTCCACAGTTCACTAGAGGTGTCTCTCCCATAAGATAAATAGCATGTTGGGTGAACAAATTACAGTCGGGCAATTGACAAATAGAGAGGGCATGACAATGCACATACATGATATGATGAATATTGTGAGATTTAATTGGGCATTACGACAAAGTACATAGACCGCTATCCGACATGCATCTATGCCTAAAAAGTCCACCTTCGAGGTTATCATCCGAACCCCTTCCGAGTATTAAGTTGCAAAACAACGGACAATTGCATTAAGTATGGTGCGTAATGTAATCAATAACTACATCCTCGGACATAGCATCAATGTTTTATCCCTAGTGGCAACGAGTACATCCATAACCTTAGAGGTTTACGTCACTCCCCGGATTCACGGAGACATGAACCCACTATCGAGCATAAATACTCCCTCTTGGAGTTAAGAGCAAAAACTTGGCCAGAGCCTCTACTAATAACGGAGAGCATGCAAGATCATAAACAACACATAGGTAATAGATTGATAATCAACATAACATAGTATTCTCTATCCATCAGATCCCGACAAACACAACATATAGAATTACAGATAGATGATCTTGATCATGTTAGGCAGCTCACAAGATCCGACAATGAAGCACATGAGGAGAAGACAACCATCTAGCTACTGCTATGGACCCATAGTCCGGGGGTGAACTACTCACTCATCACTCCGGAGGCGACCATGGCGGTGAAGAGTCCTCCGGGAGATGATTCCCCTCTCCGGCGAGGTGCCGGAGGTGATCTCCAGAATCCCCCGAGATGGGATTGGCGCGCGGCGTCACAGTAAGGTTTTCCGTATCGTGGCTCTCCGTCCTGGGGGTTTCGCGACGAAGGCTTTAAGTAGGCGGAAGGGCAACGCGGGGGGCCACACGAGGGCCCCACACGCCAGGGCCGCGCGGCCAAGACCTGGGCCGCGCCGCCCTGCTGTGGCGGCGCCTCGTGGCCCCACTTCCTTTCCCCCTCGGTCTTCTGGAAGCTTCGTGCAAAAATAGGACCCTAGGGCGTTCATTTCGTCCAATTCCGAGAATATTTCTTTACTAGGATTTCTGAAACCAAAAACAGCAGAAAACGACAAGCTGGCTCTTCGGCATCTCGTTAATAGGTTAGTGCCGGAAAATGCATAAATACGACATATAATGTGTATAAAACATGTAGATATCATCAATAATGTGGCATGGAACATAAGAAATTATCGATACGTCGGAGACGTATCAGCATCCCCAAGCTTAGTTCCTGCTCGTCCCGAGCAGGTAAACGATAACAAAGATAATTTACGGAGTGACATGCCATCATAACCTTGATCATACTATTGTAAGCATATGTAATGAATGCAGCGATCAAAACAATGGTAATGACATGAGTAAACAAATGAATCATAAAGCAAAGACTTTTCATGAATAGTACTTCAAGACAAGCATCAATAAGTCTTGCATAAGAGTTAACTCATAAAGCAATAAATCAAAGTAAAGGTATTGAAGCAACACAAAGGAAGATTAAGTTTCAGCGGTTGCTTTCAACTTGTAACATGTATATCTCATGGATAATTGTCAACATAGAGTAATATAACAAGTGCAATATGCAAGTATGTAGGAATCAATGCACAGTTCACACAAGTGTTTGCTTCTTGAGGTGGAGAGAAATAGGTGAACTGACTCAACATAAAAGTAAAAGAAAGGTCCTTCGCGAGAGGAAAGCATCGATTGCTATATTTGTGCTAGAGCTTTTATTTTGAAAACAAGAAACAATTTTGTCAACGGTAGTAATAAAGCATATGTATCATGTAAATTATATCTTACAAGTTGCAAGCCTCATGCATAGTATACTAATAGTGCCCGCACCTTGTCCTAATTACTTGGACTACCGGATCATCGCAATGCACATGTTTTAACCAAGTGTCACAAAGGGGTACCTCCATGCCGCCTGTACAAAGGTCTATGGAGAAAGCTCGCATTTTGGATTTCTCGCTTTTGATTATTCTCAACTTAGACATCCATACCGGGACAACATGGACAACAGATAATGGACTCCTCTTTAATGCATAAGCATGTAGCAACAATTAGTGTTCTCATATGAGATTGAGGATATATGTCCAAAACTGAAACTTCCACCATGATTCATGGCTTTAGTTAGCGGCCCAATGTTCTTCTCTAACAATATGCATGCTCTAACCATTAAAGTGGTAGATCTCTCTTACTTCGAGACAAGACGGACATGCATAGCAACTCACATGATATTCAACAAAGAGTAGTTGATGGCGTCCCCGAAACATGGTTATCGCACAACAAGCAACTTAATAAGAGATAAAGTGCATAAGTACATATTCAATACCACAATAGTTTTTAAGCTATTTGTCCCATGAGCTATATATTGCAAAGGTGAAGAATGGAAATTTTAAAGGTAGCACTCAAGCAATTTACTTTGGAATGGCGGAGAAATACCATGTAGTAGGTAGGTATGGTGGACACAAATGGCATAGTGGTTGGCTCAAGGATTTTGGATGCATGAGAAGTATTCCCTCTCGATACAAGGTCTAGGCTAGCAAGGTTATTTGAAACAAACACAAGGATGAACCGGTGCAGCAAAACTCACATAAAAGACATACTGTAAACATTATAGGACTCTACACCGTCTTCCTTGTTGTTCAAAACTCAATACTAGAAATTATCTAGACTTTAGAGAGACCAAATATGCAAACCAAATTTAGCAAGCTCTAAGTGTTTCTTCATTAATGGGTGCAAAGTATATGATGCAAGAGCTTAAACATGAGCACAACAATTGCCAAGTATCAAATTATTCAAGACATTTCAGAATTACTACATGTAGCATTTCCCGATTCCAACCATATAACAATTTAACGAAGAAGATTCAACCTTCGCCATGAATACTATGAGTAAAGCCTAAGGACATATTTGTCCATATGCAACAGCGGAGCGTGTCTCTCTCCCACACAATGAATGCTATGATCCATTTTATTCAAACAAAACAAAAACAAAAAACAAACCGACGCTCAAAGCAAAGCACATAAGATGTGACGGAATAAAAATATAGTTTCAGGGGAGGAACCTGATAATGTTGTCGATGAAGAAGGGGATGCCTTGGGCATCCCCAAGCTTAGACGCTTGAGTCTTCTTAAAATATGCAGGGGTGAACCACCGGGGCATCCCCAAGCTTAGAGCTTTCACTCTCCTTGATCATATTGCATCATTTCCCTCTCTTGATCCTTGAAAACTTCCTCCACACCAAACTCGAAATAACTCATTAGAGGGTTAGTGCACAATAAAAATTAACATGTTCAGAGGTGACACAATCATTCTTAACACTTCTGGACATTTCATAAAGCTACTGGACATTAATGGATCAAAGAAATTCATCCACCATAGCAAAAGAGGCAATGCGAAATAAAAGGCAGAATCTGTCAAAACAGAACAGTCCGTAAAGATGGATTTTATTGAGGCACCAGACTTGCTCAAATGAAAATGCTCAAATTAAATGAAAGTTGCGTAAATATCTGAGGATCACGCACGTAAATTGGCAAATTTTTCTGAGTTACGTACAGAGGGGCCGGTCGAAATTCGTGACAGCAAAGAAATCTGTTACTGCGCAGTAATCCAAATCTAGTATGAACCTTACTATCAAAGACTTTACTTGGCACAACAATGCACAAAACTAAGATAAGGAGAGGTTGCTACAGTAGTAAACAACTTCCAAGACTCAAATATAAAACAAAAATACTGTAGTAAAAACATGGGTTGTCTCCCATAAGCACTTTTCTTTAACGCCTTTCAGCTAGACGCAGAAAGTGTATATCAAGTATTATCAAGAGGTGATGCATATTCAGCGGGGTTTGGAGTTTTCTCAACCATGCATAGTATATTGGATACATAAGTTTCAGCGGCTCCCTTTTCATTAGTCTTGGGCTTGCTACTCTCATCAAACAAATTTTCAGGAACAAGCCAAGCATAGTTATTTTCTAGCGCTTCATTCATCGCTAGGAGCTTACATGGTATTGGTGCTTTGATCTCCCCACCATCATTAATATTATTAGTGTACCTTACTCTCTCCATGTCCATCTTTTCAAGGATACTAACAAAATTGGTATAAGAACCAAGCATCTTATATTTAATAAAGACCTTTCTAGCCTCTCTTGCTATACCACCAAATTCTCTAAGAAGGATTTCTAAAACAAAATCTTTCTTTTCCCCTTCTTCCATATCACCGAGTGTAAGAAACATGTGTTGGATTATAGGATTGAGATTAACAAATTTAGTTTCCAACATGCGAACTAAAGCGAGCAACAGTAATTTCATAAGTAGGAGCAAGTTCTACCAAGTGTCTATCTTCAAAATCTTCAACGGTACTAACATGATTGAAAAATTCTTCTATATTATTTCTCCCAATTATAGACCCACGTCCTACCGGTATGTCTTTTACGGTAAAATTAAATGGAAACATGTTGAAATAAGTAAAACAAATGCAAGTAAATAATTTTTTTGTGTTTTTGATATAGAGTGCAAGATAGTAAATAAAGTAAAACTAGCAACTAATTTTTTTGTGTTTTGATATAATGCAGCAAACAAAGTAGTAAATAAAATAAAGCAAGACAAAAACAAAGTAAAGAGATTGGATTGTGGAGACTCCCCTTGCAGCGTGTCTTGATCTCCCCGGCAACGGCGCCAGAAAATATGCTTGATACGCGTATAGCACGAGTCCGTTAGGAACCCCAAGAGGAAGGTGTGATGCGCACAGCGGCAAGTTTTCCCTCAGAAAGAAACCAAGGTTTATCGAACCAGGAGGAGCCAAGAAGCACGTTGAAGGTTGATGGCGGCGGGATGTAGTGCGGCGCAACACCAGAGATTCCGGCGCCAACGTGGAACCTGCACAACACAACCAAAGTACTTTGCCCCAACGAAACGAGTGAGGTTGTCAATCTCACCGGCTTGCTGTAACAAAGGATTAGATGTATAGTGTGGATGATGATTGTTTGCGAGAGAACGGTAGAACAAGTATTGCGATGGATTGTATTCGATGTAAAAGAATGGACCGGGGTCCACGAGTTCACTAGAGGTGTCTCTCCCATAAGATAAATAGCATGTTGGGTGAACAAATTACGGTCGGGCAATTGACAAATAGAGAGGGCATGACAATGCACATACATGATATGATGAATATTGTGAGATTTAATTGGGCATTACGACAAAGTACATAGACCGCTATCCAGCATGCATCTATGCCTAAAAAGTCCACCTTCGAGGTTATCATCCGAACCCCTTCCGAGTATTAAGTTGCAAAACAACGAGACAATTGCATTAAGTATGGTGCGTAATGTAATCAATAACTACATCCTCGGACATGGCATCAATGTTTTATCCCTAGTGGCAACAGTACATCCATAACCTTAGAGGTTTACGTCACTCCCCAGATTCACGGAGACATGAACCCACTATCGAGCATAAATACTCCCTCTTGGAGTTAAGAGCAAAAACTTGGCCAGAGCCTCTACTAATAACGGAGAGCATGCAAGATCATAAACAACACATAGGTAATAGATTGATAATCAACATAACATAGTATTCTCTATCCATCGGATCCCGACAAACACAACATATAGAATTACAGATAGATGATCTTGATCATGTTAGGCAGCTCACAAGATCCGACAATGAAGCACATGAGGAGAAGACAACCATCTAGCTACTGCTATGGACCCATAGTCCAGGGGTGAACTACTCACTCATCACTCCGGAGACGACCATGGCGGTGAAGAGTCCTCCGGGAGATGATTCCCCTCTCCGGCAGGGTGCCGGAGGTGATCTCCAGAATCCCCCGAGATGGGATTGGCGGCGGCGGCGTCACAGTAAGGTTTTCCGTATCGTGGCTCTCCGTCCTGGGGGTTTCGCGACGAAGGCTTTAAGTAGGCGGAAGGGCAACGCGGGGGGCCACACGAGGGCCCCACACGCCAGGGCCGCGCGGCCAAGACCTGGGCCGCGCCGCCCTGCTGTGGCGGCGCCTCGTGGCCCCACTTCCTTTCCCCCTCGCCCTCGGTCTTCTGGAAGCTTTGTGCAAAAATAGGACCCTGGGCGTTGATTTCGTCCAATTCCGAGAATATTTCTTTACTAGGATTTCTGAAACCAAAAACAGCAGAAAACAGCAATTGGCTCTTCGGCATCTCGTTAATAGGTTAGTGCCGGAAAATGCATAAATACGACATATAATGTGTATAAAACATGTAGATATCATCAATAATGTGGCATGGAACATAAGAAATTATCGATACGTCGGAGACGTATCACTCGCGCGGACACACGGATGGAGTCCGTGTTCGCGTGTCCGTTTGGGTCGCGCGCTGTGTCTAATGTGGCAGATTTGGATCGCGGCGCCGTATAGTAGCTATTTGCCTCTAAATTCAGTATAAAAGCATAATAAATTATAAAAATAGATAAAATAGTTCAAATTCTCAAAATTTATTACATAAGTTTATTGTCCACGTATTCAATGACAAAATATTATTCAAATAAAATGTAAAAACAATACAAATGCTTTAGGCTTCAGGATTTCCTTCATCATTGTTGTTTGCAGCACTGTTACTTACATGCTTCCACATGTGCTCGACCAAATCAGTCTGGAGCTGGTTGTGTACAACTAGATCCTGAATTTCATGGTGCGCATGAAGGATGTCATGGAATGATGCCGGACCACCTTGAGGAGTAACCAGCTCTCCCTGGCCATCTCACTCATTATCAAAGAGTGAATCATCCCGCTCTAACTCAACAATCATGTTATGCATGATTACACAAGAGGTCATCACCTCCCACAGAGTTTGCACACTCCAGGCTCGGGCAGGGTGTCTGACGATAGCCCAACGAGCTTGGATGATGCCAAACGCCCGCTCGACATCTTTCCAAGCTGCCTCCTGCTCTTTGGCAAACCTTGCCTCTTGTTCTAAGTTGAGTTTTCAGATTGTCTCCACGAGTGTAGCCCAAGGTGGATAGATACCATCAGCAAGGTAGTACCCCTTGGTGTAGTGGTGGCCATTGATCTCAAAATCCACATCAGGGGATTGACCGTAGGCTAGCCTATCAAACACCGGAGAGCGCTGCAGCACATTGATGTCATTGTGTGGGCCAGCCATTCTGAAAAATGAGTGCCAAATCCAAGTGTCATGTGAAGCAACAGCTTCAAGAATCACTGTGCACCCCTCAGAATGGCCGATGTATGCCCCCTGCCAACCAAAGGGACAGTTCTTCCACTCCCAGTGCATGCAGTCTATGCTGCCAAGCATTCCGGGAAACCACCTGGCAGTGTTGATTGACAACACACGAGGTGTGTCCTCTGCATTAGGTTGCCGGAGATACTGTTCTCCGAACGAACCGATCACTACTCTGCAGAACCTGTACATCGCTTCCAAACAGGTGGACTCACTCATGCGCGTGTACTCATCTACGAAATCACCGGCAACACCATATGCGAGCATCCTAATCGTTGCCGTGTATTTCTGGTACGAAGAAAGGCCTACCTTGCCAATTGCATCCACCTTCGCGCAGAAGTAGTCGTCGTAGAGCTTGACGTCATCCATTATCCGGCGGAACAACGGTCTGAACATCCAAAAACAACGGCAAAACATGGCCGGCGTGAACAATGCCTTGGGTTGGAAGTACTCGGTGAAGAGCAGGTCGTGACCGCGTTCTCTTTTGCGGTCCAAGGCAGCCGCGCGCCCCGGCAAGGACCCCCGGTACACGGGGATTTGCGAGACAATGTGCTCGTGGATGATCAGCGCAACCTCCGTGAAAAATTCGTCGTCGGACTCCTCGTCTGACGACGTGTCGATGAAGTTCTTGAAGAAGTAGTCGTCGTCGCTGTCCACCATGATCTACAGATGAAAAGGGACAAATTTTAGATCGCCCATTTCAGCGAACACCTCGCAGGCGGAGGCCATCCAATGCCACCTTAGGGACCATGGCCGTCCCGGCCTACTTGCGGTCAGGAAACACGGTGCACGAGAGCTCACCTCCGGCGGCAATGGCGCTGCTGCTAACGGCGGGAGGTCTCGCGACGATGAGAGGACAACAGCGTCCGCGACGGCGTCCTCCGACTCTGCTATGATGCCGCGAAAGAAGCGTGGACCGCGACCTATGGTTCCGCACCGCTTGCTGGCGTCTGATAACCCACAAGTATAGGGGATCGCAACAGTCTTCGAGGGAAGTAAAACCCAAATTTATTAATTCGACACAAGGGGAGGTAAAGAATACTTATAAGCCTTAACAGCTAAGTTGTCAATTCAGCTGTACCTGGAAAAGCACTAGTAACAGGGGTGATGTGAAAGCAGCAGTAATATGAGAGCAGTAGTACTAGTAACACAGCAGCAGTAGCAGTAATATGAGAGCAATGGCACCAGAAAATAGTTGATACTACTTCCAATGTCATGTAGGAAAAATTATATGATGATGAGAGATGGACCGGGATTCCCAGCTATCTACAGTAGTGGTAACTCTCCAATAACAAGTGTTGGGTGAACAAATTACAGATGGGCAATTGACAAATAGAGAAGGCATAACAATGCACATACATATATCATGATGAGTACTATGAGATTTAATCAGGGCATTACGACAAAGTACATAGACCGCTATCCGGCATGCATCTATGCCTAAAAAGTCCACCTTCGGGTTATCATCCGAACCCCTTCCGAGTATTAAGTTGCAAACAACGGACAATTGCATTAAGTATGGTGCGTAATGTAATCAACACAAATATCCTTAGACAAAGCATCGATGTTTTATCCCTAGTGGCAACAGACACATCCACAACCTTAGAACTTTCTATCATCGTCCCAGATTCAATGGAGGCATGAACCCACTATCGAGCATAAATACTCCCTCTTGGAGTCACAAGTATCAACTTGGCAAGAGCCTCTACTAGCAACAGAGAGCATGCAAGAACATAAACAACATATATGATAGATAGATAATCAACTTGACATAGTATTCAATATTCATCGGGAGCCAACAAACACAACACCGATTACATCAGATGAATCTCAATCATGTAAGGCAGCTCATGAGATCATTGTATTGAAGTAAATGGGGGAGAGAGTACCGACTAGCTACAGCTAGAACCCGTAGTCCATGGGGGAACTACTCACGGAGCATGATGGCGGCGGTGGCGTTGATGGAGATGGCTTCCGGGGGCACTTCCCGTCCGGCGGCGTGCCGGAACGGAGATTCTGTCCCCGAATTGGAGTTTCGCGATGGCGGCGGCGCCCCGGAGTCTTTCCGGAGTTTCGTCAATGGTATCGCGTTTTTAGGTCGAAAGGGGTCTTATAGGCGAAGAGGCGACGCGGGAGGGTGCTCGGGCCCCCTCACCATAGGCCGGCGCGGCCGGGCCCGGGGCCGCGCTGCCTTATGGTGTGGTGGCCCCACGGCCCGCCTCCGACTCTCCTTCGGTGTTCTGGGGTCTTCCGGGAAAAATAATATTCTGGGTATTTGTTTCGTCGAATTCCGAGAATATTGCCCGAACAGCCTTTCTGGAACCAAAAACAGCAGAAAACAGGAACTTGCACTTCGGCATCTTGTTAATAGGTTAGTTTCGGAAAACGCATAAAAACATTATAAAGTGCGAGCAAAACATGTAGGTATTGTCATAAAACAAGCATGGAACATCAGAAATTATAGGTACGTTGGAGACGTATCAAGCATCCCCAAGCTTAGTTCCTGCTCGCCCTCGAGTAGGTAAACGATAAAAAGGATAATTTCTGTAGTGACATGCTACTTACATAATCTTGATCATACTATTATAAAGCACATGAGATGAATGGAGTTTTGAGGGGTATTTGTTGTTGTCAACGAATGGTAGTGGGCACTCTAACCCCCTCATCAAACATACTTTCAAAGAGCGGCTCCCATGAAGGACGTTATCTCTACCAGCAAGGTAGATCATCCCTCTTCTCTTTTGTTTACACATGTACTTTGGTTTTTTTTTTATGGATGACACTCCTCCCAACCTTTGCTTACACAAGCCATGGCTAGCCGAATCCTCGGGTGCCTTCCAACAATCTCATACCATGGAGGAGTGTCTATTTGCAAAATTAAGTTGCTCACTGATGAATCAGAGCAAAACATGTGAAGAGAATTATTAATGAAGTTAATTAATTGGAGGTCGGGAACCCGCGCCGGCTCTTTTTGCAAAATTATTGGATAAGCGGATGAAGCCACTAGTCCATTGGTGAAAGCTGCCCAACAAGATTGAAAGATAAAACACCACATACTTCCTCATGAGCTATAAAACGTTGACACAAATAAGGAGCAATAAAGTTTTGAATTGTTTAAAGGTAGCACATGAAGTATTTACTTGGAATGGTAGAAAATACCACATAGTAGGTAGTTATGGTGGACACAAATGGCATAGGTTTTGGCTCAAGGTTTTGGATGCACGAGAGCATTTCCTCTCAGTACAAGGCTTTGGCTAGCAAGGTTGTTTGAAGCAAACACAAGTATGAACCGGTACAGCAAAACTTACATAAGAACATATTGCAAGCATTATAAAACTCTACACTTGTCTTCCTTGTTGCTCAAACACTTTTACCAGAAAATATCTAGACCTTAGAGAGACCAATCATGCAAATCAATTTCAACAAGCTCTACGGTATTTCTCCACTAATAGGTTTAGACTACATGATGCAAGAGAAACATGATCTACTTGAGAGCTCAAAACAATTGCCAAGTATCAAATTATCCAAGACAATATGAGGCATTTTCTGTTTCCAACCAAATATCAATAAGTGCAATAGCTTCCAACTTTTGTCATTGAACGTTAAAAGTAAAACGAAGAACACAAGTGTTCATATGAAAAAGTGGAGCGTGTATCTCTCCCACACAAGGATTGCTAGGATCCGGTCTTATTCAAACAAAAACAAAAATAAAACACACAGACGCTCCAAGTAAAGAACATAAGATGTGACCGAATAAAAATATAGTTTCAATAGAAGAAACCTGATAAGTGGATGAAGAAGGGGATGCCTTGGGCATTCCCAAGCTTATACGCTTGAGTCTTCTTGAAATATGCAGGGATGAACCACGGGGGCATCCCCAAGCTTAGACTTTTCACTCTTCTTGATCATATATCATCCTCCTCTCTTGACCCTTGAAAACTTCCTTCACACCAAACTTCTCATAAACTTCATTAGAGGGGTTAGTACTCAAAAAAAAACTTTAATCCACTTTATCCCTGTAGTGACACATTGCAAGTACTCAATAAAACATTAGCTACAGTTCTCCACGTCTAGAAAGCCTCACTTAAAGTCCACAAGAGACAATGCAAAAAAAACAGAGACAGAATCTGTCAAAACAGAACAGCCAGTAAAGACGAATTTTTAAGAGATACTTCCGTTACTCAAATCATAAAACTCAAAACTAATGAAAGTTGCGTACATATCTGAGGATCACTCACGTAAATTGGCAGATTTTCCTGAGTTACCTACAGAGAATCCTACCCAAATTCATGACAGCAAGAAATCTGTTTCTGCGCAGAAATCCAAATCTAGCATCAACCTTCTATTAGAGACTTCACTTGGCACAACATTGCAATAAAATAAAGATAAGGATAGGTTGCTACAGTAGTAAAAACTTCCAAGACACAACAAAACAGTAGCAAAATAAAGACATGGGTTATCTCCCAAGAAGTGCTTTCTTTATAGCCATTAAAATGGGCTCAGCAGTTTTAATGATGCACTCGCAAGAAATAAGAGTTGAAGCGAAAGAGAGCATCAAGAAGCAAATTCAAAACACATTTAAGTCTAACCCACTTTCTATGCATAGGAATCTTGTACACAAATAAATTCATGAAGAACAATGTGACAAGCATAAGAAGATAAAACAAGAGTAACTTCAAAATTTTCAGCATATAGAGAGGTGTTTTAGTACCATGCAAATTTCTACAACCACATTTTCCTCTCTCATAATAATTTTCAGTAGCTTCATGAACAAACTCAACAATATAACTATCACATAAAGCATGTTTCTCATGATCCATAAACATATAGTTTTTATCAGGCTCAAAAGTAGCGGGATTAAAACTTTGAAACCCACTTTTATCAATAATATAACAAGATGATTGATCATTCTCAAGAGATATGGGACTCATAGATAAAGTCAAGACCTCTCCAATCCCATTTTCATTAGTAGTACAATTAATAATATCAAGTAACATAGGACCATCATCGAGAGATTTATCATAAACATTTGCCAAGCAAAACTCTTTAGTACCATGCATTTCGACATCAGGCACAAACAAAGCATTATCATAAGATTTATCAAAATAGCATGGATTATCATGAATAACAGTAGCATAACTATTCTCACAAGTTTTACTCACAGGGAATATTTCAAGAGAATCCACAGGAACATAACATTCATCCTCCTTTGGTAAGCATGGGGGGTAATCAAATAGTGTGAGAGATAAAGAGTTACTCTCATTAGAAGGTTGGCATGGGTAGCTAATCCATTCTTCCTCCTTTTGTTCATGAATCTCCTCTTCTTTTTCATCCAATGAGCTTTCAGGTTCATCAATTTCCTCCTCTTTTTCATCCAATGAGCTTTCAGGTTCATCAATTTCTTCTTCCACTGGTTCCTGCAAATTGTGAGTGCATTCTTGTGCATTAATGAGTCTCTCGTTATAATCAATGATATAAGGATTATCACTGTAGCTTTCTATGCAAAAATTAAGGATAGAAGAGACATAATCTTTAAGGTCCTTACAAACAACACAAGTTTCATAATTTTTAGACATGAAGGATTCTATCTCAGAGGCTCCCATAAATACGACAAATTGTTCTACCTCTTCGAACCCAAGATGAATATAGCTATTCCAATTATAGTTCTTAATTAAAACTTCCTCACTAAAGCCACATTGAAATTTAAGATGTTTAGTATATATCCTGTTTAGAGCAACAGTTTATATCATGGCGTTTAAGCAGGATTTTAGCAATTGTATTCAGTTTTTCTATCACAGCACTCATAACTTTACCCGTTCTTGATTCTCTATAATTATTATATAATTCAATAAGCTCCAAATAGGTTGTAGGTTCTCCCATAGCAACATTTTTTAATTTTTCGGTTTTTCAAATTTTTATGGATTTTCGGGTATATAGAGAAAATAAAACAAGAAAAAAGAAACTAGACAAAAATAAACTAAGAAAAATAATACTAGACAGAAATAAACTAAGCACAAATAAACTAGACAAAAGTAAACTAGCAAAACAAAATAAAATAAAAACAGAGAGAGAGGTAGAGTGTACTCCCCAGGTGAACTTATGAGTAGAGCTATGCCTCCCGGCAACGGCGCCAGAAAATAGTCTTGATAACCCACAAGTATAGGGGATCGCAACAATCTTCGAGGGAAGTAAAAACCAAATTTATTGATTCGACACAAGGGGAGGTAAAGAATACTTATAAGCCTTAACAGCTGAGTTGTCAATTCAGCTGCACCTGGAAAAGCACTAGTAACAGGGGTGATGTGAAAGCAGCAGTAATATGAGAGCAGTAGTAACAGTAACACAGCAGCAGTAGCAGTAATATGAGAGCAATGGCACCAGAAAATAGTTGATACTACTTCCAATGTCATGTAGGAACAAGTATATGATGATGAGAGATGGACCGGGGTTCCCAGCTATCTACACTAGTGGTAACTCTCCAATAACAAGTGTTGGGTAAACAAATTACAGTTGGGCAATTGACAAATAGAGAAGGCATAACAATGCACATACATATATCATGATGAGTACTATGAGATTTAATCAGGGCATTACGACAAAGTACATAGACCGCTATCCAGCATGCATCTATGCCTAAAAAGTCCACCTTCGAGTTATCATCCGAACCCCTTCCGGTATTAAGTTGCAAACAACAGACAATTGCATTAAGTATGGTGCGTAATGTAATCAACACAAATATCCTTAGACAAAGCATCGATGTTTTATCCCTAGTGGCAACAGCACATCCACAACCTTAGAACTTTCTGTCACTTGTCCCAGATTCAATGGAGGCATGAACCCACTATCGAGCATAAATACTCCCTCTTGGAGTCACAAGTATCAACTTGGCCAGAGCCTCTACTAGCAACGGAGAGCATGCAAGAACATAAACAACATATATGATAGATTGATAATCAACTTGACATAGTATTCAATATTCATCGGATCCCAACAAACACAACACCGATTACATCAGATGAATCTCAATCATGTAAGGCAGCTCATGAGATCATTGTATTGAAGTACATGGGGGAGAGAGTACCGACTAGCTACAGCTAGAACCCGTAGTCCATGGGGGAACTACTCACGGAGCATGATGGAGGCGGTGGCGTTGATGGAGATGGCTTCGGGGGCACTTCCCCGTCCGGCGGCGTGCCGGAACAGAGATTCTGTCCCCCGAATTGAAGTTTCGCGATGGCGGCGGCGCCCCTGGAGTCTTTCTGGAGTTTCGTCAATTGGTATCGCGTTTTTAGGTCGAAAGGGGTCTTATAGGAGAAGAGGCGACGTAGGAGGGTGCATGGCCCCCCCTCACCATAGGCTGGCGCGGCCAGGCCTGGGGCCGCGCCGCCTTATGGTGTGGTGGCCCCCTGGCCCGCCTCCGACTCTCCTTCGGTGTTCGGGGTCTTCCGGGAAAAATAAGATTACGGGTCTTTGTTTCGTCGAATTCGAGAATATTGCCCGAACAGCCTTTACGGAACCAAAAACAGCGAGAAAACGAGAAGCGGCACTTCGGCATCTTGTTAATAGGTTAGTTCCGGAAAACGCATAAAAACATTATAAAGTGCGAGCAAAATATGTAGGTATTGTCATAAAACAAGCATGGAACATCAGAAATTATAGGTACATTGGAGACGTATCAGCGTCTCGACGACGGTGGCCGGCATCGACACCGCTCCCGAATCGCCGGTCCTTGGGTGGCGGCGGAGCGGTGGGAGGTGTGTGCGATGGGGTTGTGTTTTGGGAGACAGACAGGCGAGGCAGGGACGGACAAGGGAAGGATGCGAGCGGCCAGCAATCGACGTCCACGGTCACGCAAACTCGTCCCAGATTTGGACCGGGTTTGGATCATCCCGGAAGCCACGGTCATCCGTTTTTGGATGGGTCCACGCGCTGGACCGCGTTTTTGTCCGATTGAACCCATCCGAACGGGCGGACGCAGGATGGGTCACCGCTTTGGAGATGCCCTTATGACCCCGGGGCTGCCTTTTGGCAAAAGAAGCCGGCCGCCTCCGCTTTCTTTTGGCCTTTGGATTGACGTTCCAAAAGATGATGGCAACACCAAATCTTATGAGGGAAAAGTTGCAGAGGCCCCGCCCTACTGCATTGGAGCGAAGGGAGCCGATTTGATCATCATTCGACGAGCCCCACTTCTTACTTTTCTTTTTCAATTGCCCGACGGGTTCATAATATAACAATTCCATTTGTAAACAACGAAACGTATAGTGTGGCAAGTTCGAAAGGATGTTGTGCTTTTGCTGGCTTGTGGGCGATATGCGTTTGTGGTACTCCCCCGTTTTTGTTTACCCCATATTTTAGGTTTACTTGAACCCTTGAAGTCAATTTTGTAAACTTCGACTATAAGAAAATATATCGGTATTTATTATACAAAATACATATCATATAATATAAAAGTATATTTAATGTTGATTATAATGAAATACTACCTTCGGTCGGTAATAATCGACGCGGCCACGATGCTAATCTAGTGCAAGCATTGACCTACTCCAAGTCAATTAAAAGCGGCAGGGGGGGTAGTATGAATGTTAATATTTTTATTTCCGGATATTTGGTAAATTTTGATAAAGGATTACTTTGATTAAACCCAAAACATGAGGTATTGTGAATGAAGGGAGTACTAGAAACAGGAGAGCAATGTCATGACAAAGCGCACTAACACTATTTCCGTTTTTTACATGCTAAGGGCATGTTTGATTCAAATGATTTCAAAAGCAAAGAAATAGGAAAAACACAGAAACAACAAGTCATGGCATATGAAACTGTATAAGAATAAAAGATACATAAATTAGTTGTAGAATTTGTTTGATTGCACCACAGAAAAAAACGTAGGGAATTTCTATGAACATTGAATTCATGTCATAGTTTTGTCATAGACACATTGAAATTTTTCCAAGAGGTCTAACCTCTTGTTAGAAATCCTATGAAATTATAGCATAGAAAAGCATATCATAGAAATTTTGTCCCTTGAATCAAACGGTCTCCATAAGAAAAATTTCTATAGGTAATAATCCTACGCAATTATTTTGCTAATTCTTTGAATCAAACAAGGCCTAAGAATATTTCCTTGCGTTCACGAGGAAGATACTAATTTCTATTGTCGGAGGGATAAATATTTGTCGGGTAGACCCTAGATGACATTGAAACACTCCAACGCCACAATACGTATTAAAAAATGTTACTCCTTTTATTTTCTATTAGTTATCATTCATTAGTACTAAATCAATGACAACTAAAATAGAACGGAGGTGGCACAACGTGATTTCATCGCATCATGTTTGTAATTCACGTTGTAACTCATGACTAATATGAATTACGAAGCAATCTAATCGTCCGAAGCACTTGAAACTGCACGTTCTTGTAACTCATGACTTGCAAGATTCATAGACTGATTAACGGTCCAGACATTTTTTTCTCAGTTGCAATTTATTGTGCAACTAAAATAATCTTAGTTACAACTCGTGCTGCAATTGATCTACAGAGTAGCACGAATTCCTAATGTGGACTAACCATTATTTTTCGAACTGCATTTGTGAACAAAAATAGAAATTATTGTACTTGAATATACTTTCTTTTTATCTCCAGTAGTATTATAATAATTTGATTAATGCAAACTTTTTCATTTTTCTTTTCCTTAATTCCCTTTTGTGCTATTTTTCCTTTCTACAATTCCCTTTGTACAATTCACTTTTTTGTAATATTTCTATATTTTCCTTGTTTGTGTTATTTGTATCACAATTCATTTTATTTAGACTAAATTATCTTTGTAATTCCCTTTTTCGGGCTAGTGAGTTTTATAGGGGAAATAACGGGTGGGAAAACCACTTGCAACTCAAATAAACTACCACTTGCAACTTAAATAACCTACTACTTTCCACTCAAATTAAGTAATATTTTTTATCAAGGTTGTGAACTTTTATAAATTATCTTTTTAGGTCGATAACTTTTCATATTTACCGTTCATAAATAATGTGCAGAGTGGTTGATAAATTGTGAGCTAAAAATGTACCATAATATTCTAAATTAAATTAAATTTTTGGGTCGATAACTTTTCACATTACCGTTGATAAAGAACGGGTGGAGGGGTTGATAAAATGTGAGGTGAAGTGTTTCTAAAATATTCTAAATGAAATTAATTTTTCGGGTTCATAACTCTTCACATTTACCATTGCTAAATAACGAATAGATGGGATGATACATTATGAGCTAAAAATATTCCCAAAAGTATTGTAAGTATAATTAGCTTTTTGGTTCGATAAATTTTCACATTTACCAGTCATAATTTATGGCCAGAGCGGTTGGTACATTTCTTATTCTATGATTTATAAGTCTATTGAGAATTGGCAAAATTAGAATTTTATCTTATTTTCTTCCACGATGCTGAGATGTTTCGTGTCAATTATAGTAGAGAAACAGCTGTGCTCTTCCTAATACGACCAGAGAGCGTTGACCTGCCATTAGCCTCTTCCGCGTATAGTTTGCCCTAGCTAGCTGCCGTACGTGCAACGACAGGGACTCCCGCAGTCCCGGGGCGGTGTAGCGTAGCTCATTAATGCGCGCGTGTGTCAGGTACACTCCGGGAAAGAGGTCGCCAAATCAAGTCGACGGCGACACATGGTCGCAAATGGACATCGCCTGTACTGCTGCCGTGCATCCAGATCTAGTGCTCATGTTTACCACGGAACAGAAGCTTCAAGGATTTGCGGTTGCTGTACTGCATAATAAACTGCTAACTGGCACCGCACGTACGCTACCGATCGATCATGTCCAACAGTTTATGCTGGTAGCCTGGTACGTTGGCGTTATTGGTGTTGGAACACAAATGGTGGCTCATAGATGCGGGGTGCCGAAATGGTAGCTGTAGTATGTTCGAGTCGTGCCAATGGTGTGGTGTAAACACGTCCATTTTATCGTACATACTGTAGCTGTTGGACACTAGTTTTGTAGCGATGTGCACATGACATATTTGGACTTTAAATGCATGGCGGCTTCTGTATAGAAGTAAATAACGGAACGTTTTATTATACTCCTCATAGTAGGAGTAACATAGCTAGTAACATCATACATCTCAAAGCATTTTGGTGGCATGACATGCTAAGAGCAATTCCAATAGTATAGCCAACTGCTGACTATAACAAGATGTCATATCATTTGTAGTCATCATATAGCTAACATGTATAATAGTTGGCTATAAGAATGAATCACTTTACTAACAAATGGCCCACCTTTCACTCTCACAAAGTGCCTAGGAGCACGTGCAAGAGCTGGCTATTGTATAGTAGCCCACCTCCCTTCTCTCTCCTCTTCTCTCTCCTCTTCTCTCTCCTCCAACTCATCTAAAATATATTATTTAATGTCTTATAGTCAGCTGACTGGACTCTATTGTACTTGCTCTAATAAATGAAGAAATAGAATGAGGTGGTAAGTAGCTATGTTACCATAACATCACACACCTCAAGGCAAGATGAGTCTACAATATAATAAATATACAATGCATGACACCACATATAAGTTACTACCCACTATGAAGGTAGTAACCTAGACTAGTAACATGACATATATTACTAGTCTAAGTTACTCCCCACTATGACCAGTCTTAGGAGTTGGAGTAAATAACTACTTCCTCCATTTTTTATTGTAAGATCCTCTAGATATTTTAAAATACTAGACTAGATACAGATTAAGACTAGTCATAATTAATAAAAAGTATTATATAGTACCAGTATATGATACTATCTCTGTAATGCATAATATCATGTACTAGTATCATAACCTAATTATATTTATTGATTTGTAAAATCTCAATACCAACATGTGTACATGATTTGTTTAAATTAATTTTTTTATTTTTATGTGCTATAATACAGTATCTACCTAATACTAATATCATCTCTTTCATTATTAATTGATATGACACATTAGTATTTCGCATGGATGTTATGCATGATACTAGTTATGATATCCCCATTGTGCCCGGTCTAAAATGAGTGAATCTGCACATTAATAATAGCCTATGTACACATTAAAATGAATGAATCTACAAAGTGCTAAAAGGTGATATATTAGTGAAAGGAGAGAGTAGAACTAAGTTCGACCATGAAGATCTAGAAACCTTTAGTGGCTCTGTTGGACCCTTGAGCACTATAGAAAGATTACCCCATGGAAAGAAAAGCTCTTCAACCGCGTGGGTCGCCCCGCCTTGATCAACTCGGTTCTAACATCCATTGCAACATATCTGTGAGGGGATGGCCACATTCTCCACCATGTTTTTTTCTCGAAATGGAGGCTAAGACCTAGCCTCTGCATCAATCGATGTACACGATCTTTTTTATTAATTTTATTCAATAAATGACCGATAAATATTATAATCAAAGATCCACAGCCACCATAAAACACCAACACATCAGACAATGAGAGACAAAACATGCCAATAGGGTCTTTTGCCCTGAAAACGTGAAAATTCAATTAACTAGGTACCAGAAACATCGCATACCCTGAAACACCCTCTAAGCGAAATGGGAGCGCTCATCCGGTCTAGTACATTCTTAACAAGTACCTCATGCACACGCTACAGAATCCATCTTGTTGTTTTTGTAATCATGTTATGGAGACCGCCTCTCCTCTTCTTCTTGAGCGTCCATATGCCAAAGATATTTTGTCAAATGTTTCTACAGAACAGCCCAGAACCGTTGTTCGTGCACACTTGCACTAGCCAATTCATCTATCAGAGCCTGGTGGTACAACAGGGGCAGCGCCAGGAGTATTCTTGCGTATGTAGTTGAATACCCAAAATTTTGACAAAACCTTAGAATTTTTTCATAAATCATGGAAAATTTTGATAAATACATAATTTTTTTTAGCAAAATGAATACACAGGTTGAAAATGAATACCCAGCATTTCATCTCTAGCGCCGCCACTGTGGTTCAATTGTAACCGTTAGGGTACAAAGGAGCTGGAAAGAAAAAGGAGATCTGTTTCGCTAGAGATGCTTTTATCCTATGCACGGGAGGTCCAGTGCATATTTGTGCCGTCAAATTTCATGCTTCAAGATTCATGCCACACTATTTTGACAAATTTCATTAAGATTTACTGTGTTTAATTTTGCGTGGGAGGTCCTATCCACGGGACGATCTCGGCTCTCCCTATTTCGCGGCCTAAGTTGCATGACACATCTCGAAGGAAAGAAATAGGAGAACTGTCTAGAATAAGTTGCTCAGGACAGATGGGGTGCTTCAGCTATTGATATATGATATTCCCCCTTGAGTGAGGTGTTTTGGGAGCATTTTTCCTCTCGGTAGTAATGGCTTTTCTTTTCTTCGTTCCTTTAGCCTCGCCACGAGGTTGGTGCAGCTTTAGGGCCGTTCGTTTGCGTCCACGCGGTCGAAAAATACACCTACATCCTGTTCCAGTGGGGCAACGCATAGTGATCGGACCATCCGCGGAGACGCAAACGCGGCTCAAATATGCGACGCATTTGCGTCTCTGTGGACGCTGCGCGGTCGCATTGAGCGCTCGCTTCTCCCACGAGCCCGGCTGGCAAGGACCCTGACTCGAGCCGACGTGAATTTAAGCACAACAACTGCCGGGAATGGCAACCGCCAGAGTGACAACCGCGTCGATCGACGAGCGAACCGCCGTAATGGAGCGCGAACCACCGCGGAAGAGCAACTGCAGCTTTCTTCGGTATCCGCACCGCCATTAATCCCCGCTCAATAAGACCCATGCGTCTATGTTAATGGATCTCCAACCGGTCTGCGCCATTCATCTCTAGGACTGCCTATCTTTGCCATCGGACACCGATACCGAGGGGAAGCCGCTGGAATGGCGCCATTGGTGGGATAGAACTGTCACGCCGAGCAGCTCTAGCTCCATGCCGACGGATGGCCAGGAGGAGGAGGGGAGGCTATCACCGACGACGGCCAGGATGAGGAGGGGGCGCCGTTGCCGACGACGGCCAGGATGAGGAGGAGGAAGAGGAAGAGGATGCAGATGCAAGGTGGAGAAGGCTGGAGGCAGAGGAGGCGGCGGCGGTAAAGAAGGAGGGAAGGGCCCAGGCGAAGACGAAGGCGCAGGCGTGCACCGACGACGGGGAAGACACCAATGACTACTCGTCGGAGGAGGACACAAACTCGTCGGACGCATCAACCGACACTAGCTCTCCCGGGGAGGTGACCAGTAGGAAGCGCCTCCGTGAAGAAAAAGAAGAAGACGCAGGAAGCGCCTCCGTGAAGAAGAAGTACCTAGTTTAAAAGTTAGTTTGGACATATATTTTGGCAGTTTGTATGTTTAATTTATTTCAACATGTTGCACTAATTTTAAAACCTCGATTCTACCTAGAAATGTGAATATCTCAATCGTGTCTACCATGGCGAAATTTTTTCTTTCTACTTTCAAAATAGAGAACATGCCAACCTCGCCGGACGAAATGTGTCAGCCCACTGGGGCTACCCCCGACGCAAACGGACAATCTTGGCCTGGTGATCATTTCGGTGTCCACGGACCGATGCAAACGGACGCAGCCAGTCAATTTTGGTGTCCGATTTGCGTCGCCCCGTTGGAGATGCCCTTAGTTTGTATCAACTATTTTCATACTCTTCTCTAATATTCCTTCCATCCTATAAAACAAGACATCAGTAAAAGTAAACATCTTATAGCA
>NC_061509.1:207376907-207404348 GCF_022539505.1 Lolium rigidum
ACCATTCCTGTAGTGAGTTTGGCTGTGAGAGCAAACTTAATAACCATCTGGTAATAAAAAAAAACAGTTACAGTTTGCAAGCAAGATCCCTATACGTTCTACACTTGTAGTAATTAGACTACTTATTCACATGGTAGTATAAATTAATTACCAGATATATTTTAATAAAGATGAGACACCTATTTTTAGACGGAGGGAGTACCACGTTTTCATGAATAAGGGCATATGTTTTTTAAGACAAATTTTGACGCAAAGAATTGAGCAATGGTATGTTGATTATATAGCACATAATTAGTATCAGTGGATTCATATTAGAAAACCACTTTCTAGCGAAGCTAATTTTATACTTCCTCGGAATTACCTTTAGTCAAAGTCAAACTTTCTAAACTTTAATTAAGCGTACGAATATCAACATCTACAATATAAATAGGTATCCGAAAATAGATGTCTTAGATTTGTCCATATATGGATGTATCCATACACTAAATAGTATCTACATACATCCAAAATTTGATAAATCTAAGACATCTATTTATAGATAGAGGTAGTATTATAATTGATCGAACTTTATGATGTTTGACTTTGATCAACCCAGAATGCATGCAGGGTAGAGGAAGTACAATAATCTTTGTAAATTTGGATAAGTTGTTAATCAAAGACACATTTTGAAATACGTGGGTGCCCTATTACATGGAATTGAGGGAGTGTTAAGACTCAGTACGCACACGTTGTCAACATCAAAGATGAGGATCGAATCCAAACAATGAGAGAGGAACGCGCGATCAGATCTTGCTCAGATACGTACGCAGCGTCAAGGTGTGACGAGATGGAAAGCTGGACGGGGCCAAGAGGGGCGAATCATGAAGAGGACGAAGAAAGAATACAATACAACCTGTCTTGCCTTGCCTGCACGCACTGATGCTGAGAAAAGAGCTGCCTTGTCCATAGCATCACCCAAGGCTACTGCTGCAACCTTTTGCCCCCGTCTCATCGGGAGGAAAAGCGACCCAAGAGTGTGCATGCGGGGGCCAAGCACGAAAGGCCGGTCGTGCCAAGCGAACGCACCGCTGATTGGTAAAGATCAAAAGATCATCCGGTAACACGACACTATGTACTATTGCACGCTGAGCAAATCATGGGTATTTCCTTACCCGGGCATCCGCAGCTGCTTGCAAAGTGATGCAATAATACCAAGCTTTTTCGATGTCAAAAGCTGGTAGAGGGGTAGAAAGAGAGAGATTATGAATGGTATCATCATGGGCGCCCTTTGTTACCTGCATCCGATTTGAGGATACCTATCTGGGTTGCATATAGTGATACACAAGTGTTAGTTTGTTTGGTTGGTCGCATGCTATTCTTAGCATCACCTGTATGATAATATGGTGACTTTACCTTACCCATCACAAGCATCGCCATGCCAGCGATCATGAAGCCAGGCACCACCATGGCACCGCCGTTCACGCCGGTCACAAACATCACGACGTCGCCGTTCACCACTGTAACACCGTCGGTCACGCCGGTCACAAGCATCACAATGTCATCCACGACGTCGCCGAACACCACGATGACACCGCCGGTCATGCCGGTCGCAAGTATCACCATGTCGCTGACCACGAAGATGAACACCACCATAACACTGCCGGTCACGTCGGTCAACAACATCACCATGTCGCGACGACGTCACCAAAAACCACCTTGACGGCTTGACACCGTCGGTCACGCCGGTCACAAGGATCACTCTATCGCCGACCACGAAGACGAACACCACCATCGCACCGCTGGTCACAAGCATCATCATGCCGCCGACTACGAAGCCTGACGCTATGTTGCCCTCCACGAAGCCTGGCGCCATGTCGCCCTCCACGAAGTCTGGCGCCATGCCGTCACCGATGACGATAATAGCCACCACCATGGATTATCACCTCTCATTTCTAACCTATAATCACCATGTCTCTGTTCACGAAGATGGCAATTGGGAAGTTGAGCAAGAGTACTCCAAAATATACTATCACGTACGTACGAATTATAGTATACTAGTCAGTCATTTATCTATCCGTCTATGTCAACCAAAATAAAAAAACTTTCAACGCGAGAATCATGTGGAATGGTGAGGTGGACCTACTCCTCAAAGAAAAATTCAAACAGTTGAGTGTGTGCGACAAATTCAGCAAAATTCGCTCAAAACTTCATACACAAAAATTATGATTTATGTTGACGAAATTCAAAACTGATTGTCGGAATTGATTCATATTATCGACACGTATCTTTTTCAGATACAACTTATTTTGATTTGGAGTATGGTTGTGTTGATTTCAAGACAGAATATGTGGAGTAGTTTAAGGGAGAGCGAGTGTAAGGTAGTTGCATCGCTAGGGGTGCTTTGAGAACCGGTTAGGCTTGTCCCGATGGAAACTGTTGATTCGGGCGTTGCTCTCGGTCTGTCCCAGGGTGTTTTAAGAACCGATTGGGCCACAACATACAAGACTTCGTCTCTTCGAGGCAATCAAACAGCCTATTTTTGCTGATCCGATGCGAGCCCTGGGCCTTTAGGAAACCAAACGCCCCGCCCCATATGTTCACGGTAGGTTTGGCTACAAAATTTGGCTCACTTCAGCGGCGCCCTCCAAAAAAGTCCAACAACAGTGTCGAATAAATCTTTTAGGTTTGGTCGCATAAACTATCGATGTTTGGGGTTCCTCTTCCCGCACCAGCGACATCCAAAAAAAGTTAACAAAAATAATAAAAAACAAAATTTGAAAAACAACAAATTTTATTCAAACTTACTTTTTTACAAAGGTTTAAATGAAATTTAGAGAAATTTAAACTAACTAAACCAACATCTATTAGTGGTGGTTAATGGCGCTGAAGTAGAGCCCGGCGCTGGTGAGAGGGCGAGAAGCTGCTAGGGCTGGACTCCCGTCGTCCAGCTTGATGTCGACGCCGTTGTCTTGCACCGACCACCATTTGGCTTCTTCCTCGTCCGCAATCGACACATTGTCGGAGGATTCTACCAACGCCTTATTGTGTACCATCGAGTCATTCGGGTCGTCGGGGCTCCGGAGCGCTACCTGCATTCGTAGGTACACGACAACCTTCTTTGTGCCCTCCTTTGGTGGCAGTGATGCCGCCGCCCGCTTATTACGAAGACGAAGAAAGAAGAGGCGGACGCGAGGGAGATGGTGCTCCTCTTCCTCCTTCTCCAGCTCCCGGAACACAATGCTAGAGGAGGAGCGGCGGGACGAGGTGGCTTGGGCATGCAGAGAGCGCCCTATGTGCCACAATCCTCTGCGGGGAAACACCAACCTCATTGTGCCGGCTGAGTAACCAGACAGGGAATGAAGACGATCATCGGGTAACACTTTGTATTGCACGTATGCTGCACAGTCGAACGATGGGTATGGTCGTCGATCTCCTAGCCCTTACACAAGCCTCCACAACTTCTTGCAAAGTGGTGTAAAGATGCCAGGCCTTGAGAACCAACCTGTAGTTAGATGGTTATGACTTATGAGGGTAGCACCCCCATCCCACTAGAAGTTCATATCCCAGATTTAACACTTTGGTGTCTTATTTTTTTCGAAATGGGGGTATACCATAGCCTCTGCATCAATCGATGGACACAACCTTTTCATCTATTTAAAATTCTGTAATTCTAAAGTTTACACCACGCACCAATGAGGGTTGAGACATGTATCAACCCTCCGAAAATGAGAAGCAACATAAAGCTATCCATTCTGAAGCCTACTAGTATAATACCACCCAGTAGCCCGAAAATAGAAGACCTGAGTAACCGTTAGCAGACGGTTGCATCAAGTATCCATAGCCTCCCGATGGTCCTCCGGGAGAAGGTAGGCCCATTGTTGAATCCAATGTGTACCTCTGTGAATAACCTGCAAAAAAATTCCCTTCTGTTTGTTAAAAATCAGATCATTTCTGGAGGTCCAAATAGACCAACACAAAACCGAGACACCAATTCGTATCCTTGCTTTATCTTTCTCATCAACACCATTAAGCTAATTACTAAACATATTAGTAATATTTACGGGAGGTGGTATATTATAGGCGAAATAAATCATACTCGAGATAATTTGGGCAAAAGGTCAAGAAATAAATAGGTGTTGTACAGTTTCTATAGAACCACAAAAGCAACATTTTCTTACATCCCTTCCAATTCCGCTTAGCAAGATTACCTTTAGTTAGTAACATTTTGTTGTTTAGGAACCACATAAAAACTTTGATCTTTAGAGGAATTTTCAACTTCCAAAAATATCAGTGTAAGAACCTAGTATGCCCATTCATGAGGTCAAGGTACATAGATTTGACTGTGAAAGTTCCGGTTTCAGTAAATTTCCAAATAAATTTGTCATGGTCATTGTTTAGCTGAATTGACATTAATCGCCGACATAAATGGCTCCATTGATTTCACTTATGATCATTCAAAACCCGTCTAAAAGTTATGTTCAACGGCTTCTCTGATAACACATTTGCAACCAACACATTTTTCCGTTGATCAATGTTGTATAAGGACGGGTATTGTTGCGCCAAGGAAGTTTTCCAAGCCAAACATCTTTCCAAAAACGAACAGAAGAGCCATTGCCCAATCTGAAAAAAACCCTGCTGCAAAAATCATTTTCAACACGCATTAGGCCCTTCCAAAAGTATAGTCCATGGACTTGACCTCAAGTTGTGCTACCGTCTTATGTTTGTCTTATGTTTCACATACTTATTGTGTAAAATTTGTTGCCACATTCCTTCTTCAGTTAGAAGTTCAAACAACCACTTACTCAGCAAATATATTTTTTAAGCTCTAATACTTCAATATCGAGCCCTCCTTGATCTTTTGGTATACAAACCATATTCCATTTAGTTAATCGATAATTTTTCTTTTTTTCATATGTTTGCCAAAAGAAACTAGACCTGAAAAAATCCAGATCGTTTTCTAACTCCAACCGAAATTTCAAGAAAAGAGAGAATAAACATGGGTAAGCTTGTTACCACTGAGTTGATTAGTACTAAACGATTTCCATAAAAGAGTAACTTGCTACGCTAGCAAACTAGCTTAGCACCAAAACGACTTTCCAGAAGATTTCATTCAGCGTTTCGAAGTTTCCTATAATGTATCGGAATACCAAGATATCGAATTGGCAAAAAACCTACTTCGCAGCCAAAATTTTGCCTATATTGAGTCTCCACCTCCTTGGCTTTCCCAAAACAGAACAACTCACTTTTGTGAAAATTGATTTTCAATCCGGATAATTGCTTAAAAATACACAAAATTAGTTTCATGTTCAGGGTTTTTTCAGTGTCGTGATCCATAAATTATTGTATCGTCTGCATATTGAAGTATTGACACACCGCCATCCACCAAATGAGGCGCAAGACTACCGACCTGACCCTCGTTTTTTGCACGAGCAACTAAAATAGTTGGAATGTCCTCCACAATGTTGAAAAGTATAGAAGACAAAGGATCACCTTGTCTCAATCCCTTTCTTGTTTGGAAATTATGCCCAATATCCTCATTAACCCTCACTCCCACACTACCCCTTGCACAAAACTCTTTATCATATCACACCATTTGGGATCAAACCCCTTCACGCACATGACTTTTTGCAAAAAAGGCCACTTCACTTTATCGTACGCCTTCTCAAAATCAATTTTGAAAAGTATCCCATCCATTTTTTTTCTATTCAACTCATGTAATATTTCATGAAGAACAACCACTCCTTCAAGGATGTGACGTCCTGGTATAAAAGTTGTTTGTGTGGGTATAATAATTTTATACTCGTAGAAAAAGGGGCTTCCGTCCAGGCCTTTAGTACCAGTTTCCTTACGAACCGGTACTAAAGGGTGCATTAGTACCGGTTGCACTGCCCCAGGCCGCCAGCAACCTTTAGTATCGGTTCGTGCGAGACCTTTAGTACCGGTTCGTGTCACGAACCGGTGTTAAAGGGTTAGCGTCAGCCGAAAAACCTTTAGTACCGGTTCGTGTCACGAACCGGTACTAAAGGTTTTCCTGCTCCCCACGCACCTCCACCCCCCCCCCCCCCCGGTGGATCGCATTTTTTTTGCTTTGTAAAACACAAATGAAAATGATAGAAAATTCAAAAAAAAATATTTTCAGATTCTTGTATGTTATGCAACCTACTATTCGGTGAAATTAAGGAATTCGAATTTTGACTTTTTTTACAAAAAAGTTTGAAAAATGGTAAAACCGCATTAACCTTTGTATACGACGTCGCAAAAAACGTATAATATATCAAAATCATCGTGGGAAAAAGTTACATCCGAATTCACCTGGGTTTACCCGGTTAGCCAATTTTTAGAATCTCAAAATTTCAAATGAAAATATGAAAGCATGAAGATTTTAGTTTTTTCCAGAAATTTAGAATTTTATATATTTTTAAATTTTTAAAAATTAAAATTAATAATTATAAGATTTTTTGAATCCCAGAATATTACTGTTACTTTTAGCGAAAAATAAGATTTTCAAATTTTCAGGTTTTAGGTTTGGCAAAAAAAATTTAAAATTTTAAAAATAACTAAAAATAATACAAATTTAACAAGTTAATTTTATTTATTTATTCAACATTATTATTACATCATTAATTTTGTTTATTAGAAGAATTATTTGAAATTTAAAAAGTAAAGAAGCGTGACATCGACCAACATGTTAATATGATTGATATGATACTACTATCAACAACATGCGCGCGAAGCACTTGGAAGTGGGATGGGATGGAACTCGGAAGTTAAGCGTGCTAGTGCTGGAGTAGTGTGAGGATGGGTGTCCTACCGGGATTTGACCACGGTTAAGTAATTTGACTAGAGATTAAGTGTAGTTAGAGACTAACGGAAATACTAGACATTCTGAAAATAAAATAAAAAAAGAGGGAGTGAAAAATAATTAGAAAAAAATGAATTTTTTTTTAACGACGAACCGGTACTAAAGGTCTCCAGCCCCGCGGACTCCTCCGTGCCCACGTGGAGGCACCTTTAGTACCGGTTCGCCAAAGGGGGGGGGGAGGTTTTAGTACTGGTTCCAAAACCGGTACTAAAGGCCCTCTAGAACTGGTACTAAAGGGGGGTTTGTCTACTAGTTTTATGCGCAATTTGTGAAACTCGAATGGCAGCTACCTTTGTAAAGATCTTGAAGCTCACATTAAGAAGACAAATTGGTCGATACTGTTGAATTTGAACTGCGTTCTCTTTTGTAGGAAGCAAAGTAATAACACCAAAATTTAGTTTATAAAGAGGAAGATCGCCACTTTGAAATTGTGTAAACATTGCCATCAAGTCATCTTTGAGCACATCCAAAAAATGCTGATAAAATTCCACCGGAAAACCATCCGGTCTCTAGCCCCGCGGACTCCTCCGTGCCCACGTGGAGGCACCTTTAGTACCGGTTCGTAAGGAACCGGTACCAAAGGGGGGAGGCTTTAGTACCGGTTCCAAAACCAGTACTAAAGGCCCTCAAGAACCGGTACTAAAGGGGGGTTTGTCTACTAGTTATGCGCAATTTGTGAAACTCGAATGGCAGCTACCTTTGTAAAGATCTTGAAGCTCACATTAAGAAGACAAATTGGTCGATACTGTTGAATTTGAACTGCGTTCTCTTTTTTGGGAAGCAAGGTAATAACACCAAAATTTAGTTTATAAAGAGGAAGATCGCCACTTTGAAATTGTGTAAACATTGCCATCAAGTCATCTTTGAGCACATCCCAAAAATGCTGATAAAACTCCACCGGAAAACCATCCGGTTCCGGTGCCTTAATATGTTCCATTTATGATACAGCTTCGAAAATATTTGGTGTCTCATTAAAAGGCAGATTATTCTTCAGTAGGAGGCGATGTTCCCGACGACAGCGAGACGCCATGTGGTGACTTCATCAATCTCTAGACCTATCGAATAGGTCAAGGTACATAGATTTGACTGTGAAAGTTCCGGTTTCAGTAAGTTTCCAAATAAATTTGTCATGTTCATTATTTAGCTGAATTGACATTAATCGCTGACATAAATGGCTCCATTGATTCCACTTATGATCATTCAAAATCCGTCTAAAACTTATGTTCAATGGCTTCTGTGATAACACATTTCCAATCAACATATTTTTCCGTTGATCAATGTTGTATAAGGACGGGTATTGTTGCGCCAAGGAAGTTTTCCAAGCCAAACATCTTCCAAAAACGAACAGAAGAGCCATTGCCCAATCTGAAAAAAACCCTGCTGCAAAACTCATTTTCAACACGCATTAGGCCCTTCCAAAAGTATAGTCCATGGACTTGACCTCAACTTGTGCTAACGTTATGTTTCATGTACTTATAGTGTAAAATTTGTTGCCACATTCCTTCTTCAGTTAGAAGTTCGAACAACCACTTACTCAACAAACATTTGTTTTTAAGCTCTAATACTTCAATACCGAACCCCCTTGATCTTTTGGTATACAAACCATATTGCATTTAGTTAATCGATAATTTTCTTGTTTTCATATGTTTGCCAAAAGAAACTAGGCCTGAAAAAATCCAGACGTTTTCTAACTCCAACAGAAATTTCAAGAAAAGAGAGCATAAACATGGGTAAGCTTGTCAACACTTAGTTGATTAGTACTAAACGATTTCCATAAGAGAGTAACTTGCTACGCCAGCAAACTAGCTTAGCACCAAAACGACTCTCCACAGGATTCCATTCGGCATTTCGAAGTTTCCTATGATGTACGGGAATACCAAGATATCGAATTGGCAAAAAACCTACTTCGCAGCCAAAATTTTGCCTATGTTGAGTCTCCACCTCCTTGGCTTGCCCAAAACAGAATAACTCACTTTTATGAAAATTGATTTTCAATCCGGATAGTTGCTCAAAAATACACAAAATTATTTTCATTTGTAGGGCTTTTTCAGTGTCGTGTTCCATAAATTATTGTATCGTCTGCATATTAAAGGATTGACACACCACCATCAACCAAATGAGGCGCAAGACTACCGACCCGGACCTCGTTTTTTGCACAAACAACTAAAATAGCTAGAATCTCCGCCACAATGTTGAAACTCAATCCCTTTATTGTTTGGAAATTATGTCCAATATCCTCATTAACCCTCACTCCCACACTACCCCCTTGCACACAACTCTTTATCATATCACACCATTTGGGATCAAACCCTTCATGCGCATGACTTCTTGCAAAAAAAGGCCACTTCACTTTATCGTACGCCTTCTCAAAATCAATTTTGAAAAGTATCCCATTCATTTTTTTCTATCCAACTCATGTAACGTTTCATGAAGAACAACCACTCCTTGAAGGATGTGACGTCCTGGCATAAAAGTTGTTTGTGTGGGTATAATAATTTTATGCGCAATTTGTGAAACTCGAATGGCAGCTACCTTTGTAAAGATCTTGAAGCTCACATTAAGAAGACAAATTGGTCGATAATGTTGAATTTGAATTGCGTTCTCTTTTTTGGGAAGCAAAGTAATAACACCAAAATTTAGTTTATAAAGAGGAAGATCGCCACTTTGAAATTGTGTAAACATTGCTATCAAATCATCTTTGAGCACATCCCAAAAATGCTGATAAAATTCTACCGGAAAACCATCCGGTCCCGGTGCCTTAATATGTTCCATTTATGATCCAGCTTCAAAAAAATTTGGTGTCTCATTAAAAGGCAGAATATTCTTCAGTAGGAGGCGATATTCCCGACGATAGCGAGACGTCATGTGGTAACTTCATCAATCTCTAGACCTATCGAATCAGTTTCTTGAAATCTGTCTCTCGGTGGTGCTCATACGAGTAAGATGTGTGCGCATTCATAAAGTTGAGTGTACATGCGTATGTGCAGTGCCTTCGTCTGTAATATGTTTCGCAGAAAAAAATGCCAAGCCTTCTCGATGGCTACAAAAAGTAGGGGAGCGATAATTTCTGATCTTCACATGTTCATAGGGCGGTTTGGCTTCAAAATTCATACCTCAAGGTTGATATGATCGGTCCCACACATAAGACATAAACGTGGATGTTGCTAAATTTGCTCCATCTAACAAAAAGATGGCGCAACAAAACACAGATGGGATAGGTAATTAAAGTTGTCATTGGTCATGTCTAACCATGAGAATCCAGAAGTCTCGATCAATCGCAATCAGCTAGAAAGCGGCTAGCGCGGGAGAGGGAGGAAGAGAAGTAGCAATGTAAAAGGTGGTGCTTTCGGAGAAGTACATGGGCGACACACATGTAGAAAAGATGACCAAATATGGCGTGTAATTGGCCGATCTTCGTCGCGTGATCGGTTCGTCGATCGACGACGGATCGAGCGCACGCGTAGGGCAAACGCTTCCTTCCCTTTTCGCGCGAGATCTTTTACGTGCTTGCCTTCCCCAATGAAAGAAATGCACTCATCATCATCATGCCCTTGGAAAAGCTATGCCTCGAGAGCGATGTAAGGGGACCAATTATATTATGTGTGCTGTAGAATTTTCTCCTTATTTATGTTTATACAGTTGTGCAAGAAGACACCTCTGCAATCTCGTCTCCGGTCGGTCGTTTCGTGGTCCTTCCGGTGGCTGGCAGATCTTTCAGTGTCGCTTTAGACTAGTACGTAGTAGGTTGGCCACTTGTAGCCAAATATGAACTCACACAAAGAATGCAAGCGATTTTGTAAGCCACGGGCTAAAAACAACGCTCAGCGGCTTCTAATATCGTCTTTTCATTTGGAGTGGCCTAAGGGCATCTCCAGCGGTGCGATGCAAACGGACGTTGAGCGATCGTTTGTATCCGCCGTGACCGGAAATGCGTCTGGCACCACCTTCAGCGGGGCGATCCAAAGTGATCGGGCCGTCCGCGGAGACGCAAACCTGGCCCAAATATGCGCTAGGTTTGCTTCTCGGCGGACGCTGCGCGGACGCGCAAAGTGTCCGCTCGGTCCTCGCGCGGGCTCGCCTGGCAGCGGCACAACTGCTTCGTCTTCCGCGGTATTACTTCTGGGCGGCGCGCTGCAGCCTTTGCAGGGGCCGTGTTAATGGCGTGCCTCGGCTTCCGCGAGCGTGCGCAGCTAGTAGGCGTTGCACTGGTAGGCCATTGAAGGCGAGATGGCGTCGGAGCCTCTTAAAGGGACGCTGCCGGCGCCCATTTCCCCGACCAAAACCATTGGCAAAATCCCACAGTAGCCACCACACCGACGCCATGGGGAAGAAATGCTGGCCGTTCCGGAAGACGAAGAACGACCAGGAGGCTAGCGGCTCGCGTTGCGGCAAGAAGGCACGGGTCGGCCGGTACGTCCGCGTTGACCTCGCGCGGCAGCTATGGGAGGAAAACCGGCCGGTACCATGGCCGGACGCGAACTTGCCGGGAGGGGGCTGGTACCTGAACTCGCGGCGCGCGCCGGTCCCCCCCAGCCGCGCGAGGGCTGAGAGCGGCGGGACGAGGTGCGGCGCCGCCGCGCGGTCTTTCCGCCGGATCTGCGGGAGGATCCGGCGTACGCGCTAAACTCCTACAACTGGATTTCCTTCGGGACGTGGGAGATCGACGCGCGGCGCCGCGCTGCCTACCTCGCCGACGTAGACTACTTCGAGCGCGAGATCGCCGCCGAAGAAGAAGATAACGACCACGAGGACGCGGACGAGGACGGCGACGAGGACGAGGACGGCGACGTGACCATGCCGCAGTACGACCACGACGATGGCGGATCGGCGTGGGATCCGGAGACCCAGCCGCCGGACATTTCAGAGGAGGAGGCCATTGCCATGGCACTGGCCAACAGCGAGCAGGACGAGCTCAACGAGCTCGCTTTGTGGGACGGGCTCGCAATCCAGCTCCGCGAGGCAGCGCTCGCGCAGGGGAGGCCGGCGACTCCTCCGACCACGTCGACGCGTTCCAACGTCCGCGCTCCGCCTGCTTCTCCAGTGTGGGATCCCTGGCCACAGCCTCCTGCCCGTGCGGCGGTACCTCCTCCAGCGCCGGCGTACGAGCTTCCATGGCCGACGCCGCAGCTGATTGACCTCGTCAGCGACGACGACCAGTAGACAGCGCGTATTTTAGCACGCCTTTCTGGTTTTTTTATGTCCTTTTTATTATCATGTAAATTATGGCGTATGAATGAAAAAAAATTTATGCGTCGTGCCGCTGGAGCCACCCGACGCAAACGGACACCCGGACGGTTTCGACCATTTGGCCCGACGCAAGTTCGTTTGGACGTCCGAAATGCGTCGCGCCGCTGGAGATGCCCTAATATTTTTGTCCAACCCTTTCGGTTCGACTCTGACCAATAAGAAACTTCTCGGGAGCGCCCAACATAGGTGAAAACTGTAGCCACATGGGATACCGATAGGCGGGTACCACATGCCAGCAATCCAAATCATATCCCATGTCAGGACCTCTCCCACGCCCCGTCAAATCATCGCGCCGCCTCCCCCTTTCAGCACCGACAGTTTAGCGGTGCATACACCAACCATGCGCCTCTCCCCTCCCCCGTCTCACCTAGGAGGCCGGCAAATTTCGACCAAGCCAATGTTTGTCAACTCGCGCACGAACTCGTGGCGACCTCACGTGCTCGCCTTACACGCAAGGTCTTCGCCCATTTGACTCGATAGCATTCATTTATAGATTTTTGCCGCCCTCGTTGTCATTTGGTTGATTGATTGATTCATTATTTGCTCCATAGAATATGGATAACGACTATGAGTTGATGGTCCATAAATTCATAAAAGACGAAGGCAATGTCGCCGACTATGAAGACAAGCACTTGATGATCATCGCTTGTCTTCTACAATTACAAGAGGACAAGCAGAAAAATGCAGCTCCCAAGCATGGAGGTTTGAAGATCGGAAGAAGACCAATCCAAGGCAGAGACTAGAAGGTCATTGCATGTTATACGTTGACTATTGACTATTTTTCCCACGTGCAAACATATACCCGAAATGATTTTGGGTGGCGCTATATGATGAAGAACAAGGAGTTGTTCCTCAAGATGTTGCATGATGTGAGGAGGGGGACGATACTCCGCGGTCAAGAATAACATTGTCGGAATGCCCGGTTTCTCATTATTTCACAAATGCATTGCTTCTATGAGGGTGTGATACGGAGCTCCTACCGATATAGCTGACAACTACCTAAGTATGTATGTGTCCACAAAGCCACGAACAAATTATGCAGGACGATGGTGGCGTTATTTTGGACCACACTATTTGAGAAAAATAAATGATGTACAAACACCTTGGACCATGACCCAAAGTGTTGCAAGAGGATTTTCTGGGATGGTTGAAAACATCGATTACATAATGTGATCCTAGAAAATAGTCCATTTTTACTTGGCAACGTTTGTACAGAGGACATAACAGAGAGTGTGGTGTGGTTTAAGCTGTGGCAGATTATGGCATGTGAATCTAAGGCTGGTGCCAACGCAGGCGTTAGGGGAGGCGCTACCGCCCGAGGCGGGGCGAGAGCTAGGCGAGAGGGCAGCGCGGGGCGGTGGCGCGGGCGCCCGGCGCTATCGCCCGCTACCGCCCGCGCTGGCGGCGAGAGGGAGGCGATAGGCGGGCGAGAGGCGGGGCGGCGCGCTGGCAGCACGGGGCGAGAGGGCGGGCGAGAGAGCGGGCGTAACGGCTAGCTGAGGTGGCGCGATCTGATTCGTCCACGTCAGCTAGCCGTTGGGGTAGCCGTTGCTGGTTCAAAAAATCCGGAAAAAATGCCAAAACCCCCTATAAATACCCCCCATATGGTTTCACTCATTCCACACCTCACTTCATCTCCTCCACTCTCCATTTCCACTCCTCTCAACGCCATGTCTTCGTCTAGCAGCAGTTCGAGCGACGGAATGGATGGTGATATGATCGCTGCATTCCAGGCGGAGTATGAGGAGGAGATGCTCAACGAGGAGCCGGAGCCAAGACGGCCGCGACGCCGCAGAGAGTTCATCAGGCGTGATCGTCTGGGTGCCCACGATCGGCTCTTCGAGGACTACTTCGCCGACGACTGCAATTATCCTCCGAGCTACTTTCGGCGAAGGTACCGGATGAGACGATCCCTCTTTCTGCGCATTGTGGATAGATTGGGTGAATACTCTCCGTATTTCACCCAAAGAGCTGATGCTCTCAACCGTGCTGGTTTTTCTCCCCTGCAAAAGTGTACTGCGGCTTTGCGTCTGTTAGCTTATGGAGCCGCTGCAGATACAATAGATGAGTGGCTTAAGTTAGCTAGACAAACTTCATCAGATTGTCTAGATAGATTCTGTGAAGGCACATTGACTATTACGGGGAGACATTTTGTCGTCGACCAACTGTCGAGCATACTCAGTGTCTGTTAGCGAAAGCCGAGGAGCGTGGCTTTCCGGACATGTTAGGGAGTGATACGTCTCCGACGTATCGATAATTTCTTATGTTGCATGCCACATTATTGATGTTATCTACATGTTTTATGCACACTTTATGTCATATTCGTGCATTTTCTGGAACTAACCTATTAACAAGATGCCGAAGTGCCGATTGCTGTTTTCTCGCTGTTTTTGGTTTCAGAAATCCTAGTAAGGAAATATTCTCGGAATTGGACGAAATCAAAGCCCGGGGGCCTATTTTTCCACGAAGCTTCCGGAAGTCCGAAGACGAGACGAAGAGGGGCCACGGGGTGGCCAAACCCTAGGGCGGCGCGGCCCCACCCCCGGCCGCGCCGGCCTATGGTGTGGGCCCCCGTGCCGCCTCTTGACTTGCCCTTCCGCCTACTTAAAGCCTCCGTGACGAAACCCCCGGTACCGAGAGCCACGATACGGAAAACCTTCCGGAGACGCCGTCGCCGCCGATCCCATCTCGGGGGATCCGAGGAGATCGCCTCCGGCACCCTGCCGGAGAGGGGAATCATCCCCCGGAGGACTCTACGCCGCCATGGTCGCCTCCGGTGTGATGTGTGAGTAATCTACCCCTGGACTATGGGTCCATAGCAGTAGCTAGATGGTTTTCTTCTCCCCATTGTGCTATCATTGTCGGACCTTGTGAGCTGCCTAACATGATCAAGATCATCTATCTGTAATTCTATATGTTGCGTTTGTTGGGATCCGATGAATAGAGAATACTTGTTATGTTGATTATCAAAGTTATGCTTATGTGTTGTTTATGATCTTGCATGCTCTCCGTTACTAGTAGATGCTATGGCCAAGTAGATGCTTGTAACTCCAAGAGGGAGTACTTATGCTCGATAGTGGGTTCATGCACGCATTGACACCAGGACGAGTGACGAAAGTTCTAAGGTTGTGTTGTGCTTTGTTGCCACTAGGGATAAAACATTGATGCTATGTCTAAGGATGTAGTTGTTGATTACATTACGCACCATACTTAATGCAATTGTCCGTTGCTTGCAACTTAATGCTGGAGGAGGTTCGGATGATAACTCTGAAGGTGGACTTTTTAGGCATAGATGCGGTTGGATGGCGGTCTATGTACTTTGTCGTAATGCCCAATTAAATCTCACTATACTCATCATGATATGTATGTGCATTGTCATGCTCTCTTTATTTGTCAATTGCCCAAGCTGTAATTTGTTCACCCAACATGCTTGTTCGTCTTATGGGAGAGACACCTCTAGTGAGCTGTGGACCCCGGTCCAATTCTCTTTACTTGAAATACAATCTCTCGCAATACTTGTTTTACTGTTTTCTCTGCAAACAATCATCTTCCACACAATACGGTTAATCCTTTGTTACAGCAAGCCGGTGAGATTGACAACCTCACTGTTTCGTTGGGGCAAAGTACTTTGGTTGTGTTGTGCAGGTTCCACGTTGGCGCCGGAATCCCTGGTGTTGCGCCGCACTACATCTCGCCGCCATCAACTTTCAACGTGCTTCTTGACTCCTACTGGTCCGATTAAACCTTGGTTTCTTACTGAGGGAAACTTGCCGCTGTGCGCATCACACCTTCCTCTTGGGGTTCCCAATGGACGCGTGTCGAACGAAAAGACAATACGTCAACCACGCGCATCAAGCAAATTTCTGGCGCCGTTGCGGGGAGATCAAGACACGCTGCAAGGGGAGTCTCCACTTCTCAATCTCTTTACTTTGTTTTTGTCTTTCTTAGTTTTATTTACTACTTTGTTTGCTGCACTAAATCAAAATACAAAAAAAAATTAGTTGCTAGTTTTACTTTATTTGCTATCTTGTTTGCTATATCAAAAACACAAAAAAATTAGTTTACTTGCATTTACTTTATCTAGTTTGCTTTATTTACTTGTTGCTAAAATGGCCAACGCTGAAAATACTAAGTTGTGTGACTTCACAACCACAAATAATAATGATTTCTTATGCACACCTATTGCTCCACCTGCTACTACAGCAGAATTCTTTGAAATTAAACCTGCTTTACTTGAATCTTGTTATGAAAGATCAATTTTCTGGAATTAGTTCGATGATGCTTGCTGCCCATCTTAATAATTTTGTTGAACTATGTGAAATGCAAAAATATAAAGATGTAGATGGTGATATTATTAAACTAAAATTGTTCCCTTTCTCATTAAGAGGAAGAGCTAAAGATTGGTTGCTATCTCTACCTAAGAATAGTATTGATTCATGGACTAAATGCAAGGATGCTTTTATTGGTAGATATTATCCCCCTGCTAAAATTATATCTTTGAGGAGTAGCATAATGAATTTCAAACAATTAGATACTGAACATGTTGCTCAAGCTTGGGAAAGAATGAAATCTCTGGTTAAAAATTGCCCAACCCATGGAGTGACTACTTGGATGATCATCCAAACCTTCTATGCGGGACTAAATTTTTCTTCACGGAATTTATTGGATTCAGTCTGCTGGAGGTACCTTTATGTCCATCACTCTTGGTGAAGCAACAAGGCTTCTTGATAATATGATGATCAACTACTCCGAATGGCACACGGAAAGATCTCCACAAGGTAAGAAGGTAAATTACGTTGAAGAATCCTCTTCCTTGAATGATAAGGTTGATGCTATTATGTCTATGCTTGTGAATGATAGGACTAATATTGATCCTAATAATGTTCCGTTAGCTTCACTGGTTGCACAAGAAGAACATGTTGATGTAAACTTCATTAAAAATAATAATTTCAACAACAATGCTTACCGGAACAATTCTAGTAACAACTATAGGCCATATCCTTATAATAATGGCAACGGCTATGGTAATTCTTATGGAAATTCTTACAACAATAATAGTAATTCACCCCCTGGACTTGAAGCCATGCTTAAAGAATTTATTAGTACACAAACTGCTTTTAACAACTCTGTTGAAGAAAAGCTTGGTAAAATTGATATACTTGCTTCTAAAGTCGATAGTCTTGCTGCTGATGTTGATCTTTTGAAATCAAAAGTTTTGCCTAATGAGAATTATCATAATAAAATTGTTACTACAGCAAATGCCATTCAAGTTAGAATTAATGAGAATATAAGATTAATGGCTGAACTGCGTGCTAGGTGGGATAGAGAAGAAAATGAAAAACTAGCTAAAGAGAAGAATATAGCTAAAGTTTGGACTATTACCACCACTAGTAATGCTAATGCTACACATGTTGCTGCACCTCCTACTCACACTAATAAAAGAATTGGTGTTAGCAATGTTTCCACTTCTAATGCAAAGCGCGAAAAATTGCTGAAAGCTGCTAAAGCTAGCTGAAGCTTCCTGTGATAAAGTCTGCTGAAATTTTTTCCAACATTGGGGATGATGATCCCATTGCTTTAGATTATAATGGTTTGAATTTTGATGATTGCCACATCTCTGAAGTTATAAAGTTCTTGCAAAAACTTGCTAAAAGTCCTAATGCTAGTGCTATAAATTTGGCTTTCACGCATCATATTACAAATGCTCTCATAAAAGCTAGAGAAGAGAAACTAGAGCGCGAAGCCTCTATTCCTAAAAAGCTAGAGGATGGTTGGGAGCCCATCATTAAGATGAAGGTTAAAGATTTTGATTGTAATGCTTTATGTGATCTTGGTGCAAGTATTTACGTTATGCCTAAGAAAATTTATAATATGCTTGACTTGCCACCGCTGAAAAATTGTTATTTGGATGTTAATCTTGCTGATCATTCTACAAAGAAACCTTTGGGTAAAGTTGATAATGTTCGCATTAACGTTAACAATAATCTTGTTCCCGTTGATTTTGTTGTCTTGAATATTGAATGCAATGCATCTTGTCCCATTATATTGGGAAGACCTTTTCTTCGAACTGTTGGTGCTATTATTGATATGAGGGAAGGTAATATAAAATATCAATTTTCTCTCAAGAAAGGTATGGAACACTTCCCTAGAAAGAGAATAAAGGTACCTTATGATTCTATTATTAGAACAAATTATGATGTTGATGCTTCATCTCTCGATGTTACTTGATACACACTTTCTGCGCCTAGGTGAAAGGCGTTAAAGAAAAGCGCTTATGGGAGACAACCCATGTTTTTACCTACAGTACTTTGTTTTTATTTTGTGTCTTGGAAGTTGTTTGCTACTGTAGCAACCTCTCCTTATCTTAGTTTTGTGTTTTGTTGTGCCAAGTTAAGCCGTTGATAGAAAAGTAAGTACTAGATTTGGATTACTGCGCAGTTCCAGATTTCTTTGCTGTCACGAATCTGGGTCGACCTCCCTGTAGGTAGCTCAGAAAATTATGCCAATTTACGTGCATGATCCACAGATATGTACGCAACTTTCATTCAATTTGAGCATTTTCATTTGAGCAAGTCTGGTGCCATTTTAAAATTCGTCAATACGAACTGTTCTGTTTTGACAGATTCTGCCTTTTATTTCGCATTGCCTCTTTCGCTATGATGGATGAATTTCTTTGATCCACTAATGTCCAGTAGCATTATGCAATGTCCAGAAGTGTTAAGAATGATTGTGTCACCTCTGAATATGTCAATTTATATTGTGCACTAACCCTCTAATGAGTTGTTTCGAGTTTGGTGTGGAGGAAGTTTTCAAGGATCAAGAGAGGAGTATGATGCAACATGATAAAGGAGAGTGAAAGCTCTAAGCTTGGGGATGCACCCGGTGGTTCACCCCTGCATATATCAAGAAGACTCAAGCTTCTAAGCTTGGGGATGCCCAAGGCATCCCCTTCTTCATCGACAACATTATCAGGTTCCTCCCCTGAAACTATATTTTTATTCCATCACATCTTATGTGCTTTTTCTTGGAGCGTCGGTTTGTTTTTGTTTTTGTTTTGTTTGAATAAAATGGATCCTAGCATTCACTTTATGGGAGAGATACACGCTCCGCTGTAGCATATGGACAAGTATGTCCTTGGTTTCTACTCATAGTATTCATGGCGAAGTTTCTCCTTCGTTAAATTGTTATATGGTTGGAATTGGAAAATGATACATGTAGTAATTGCTATAAATGTCTTGGGTAATGTGATACTTGGCAATTGTTGTGCTCATGTTTAAGCTCTTGCATCATATGCTTTGCACCCATTAATGAAGAAATACATAGAGCATGCTAAAATTTGGTTTGCATATTTGGTTTCTCTAAGGTCTAGATAATTTCTAGTATTGAGTTTGAACAACAAGGAAGACGGTGTAGAGTCTTATAATGTTTTCAATATGTCTTTTATGTGAGTTTTGCTGCACCGGTTCATCCTTGTGTTTGTTTCAAATAAGCCTTGCTAGCCTAAACCTTGTATCGAGAGGGAATACTTCTCATGCATCCAAAATACTTGAGCCAACCACTATGCCATTTGTGTCCACCATACCTACCTATACTACATGGTATTTTTCCGCCATTCCAAAGTAAATTGCTTGAGTGCTACCTTTAAAATTCCATCATTCACCTTTGCAATATATAGCTCATGGGAGAAATAGCTTAAAAACTATTGTGGTATTGAATATGTAATTATGCACTTTATCTCTTATTAAGTTGCTTGTTGTGCGATAACCATGTTCACTGGGGAACGCCATCAACTCATTGTTGAATTTCATGTGAGTTGCTATGCATGTTCGTCTTGTCTGAAGTAAGGGCGATCTACACTTAGTTGAATGGTTTGAGCATGCATATTGTGAGAGAAGAACATTGGGCCGCTAACTAAAGCCATGATCCATGGTGGAAGTTTCAGTTTTGGACAAACATCCTCAAGTCTCTAATGAGAAAAGAATTAATTGTTGTCAAATGCTTAAAGCATTAAAAGAGGAGTCCATTATCATGTTGTCTATGTTGTCCCGGTATGGATGTCTAAGTTGAGAATAATCAAAAGCGAGAAATCCAAATGCGAGCTTTCTCCTTAGACCTTTGTACGAGGCGGCATAGAGGTACCCCTTTGTGAAACTTGGTTAAAGCATATGTATTGCGGTGATAATCCGGGTAGTCCAAGCTAATTAGGACAAGGTGCGGGCACTATTGGTACACTATGCATGAGGCTTGCAACTTATAAGATATAATTTACATGATGCATATGCTTTATTACTACCGTTGACAAAATTGTTTCATGTTTTCAAAATCAAAGCTCTAGCACAAATATAGCAATCGATGCTTTTCCTCTATGAGGACCATTCTTTTACTTTCAATGTTGAGTCAGTTCACCTATTTCTATCCACCTCAAGAAGCAAACACTTGTGTGAACTGTGCATTGATTCCTACATACTTGCTTATTGCACTTATTATATTACTCTATGTTGACAATATCCATGAGATATACATGTTACAAGTTGAAAGCAACCGCTGAAACTTAATCTTCTTTTGTGTTGCTTCAATACCTTTACTTTGAATTATTGCTTTATGAGTTAACTCTTATGCAAGACTTATTGATGCTTGTCTTGAAGTGCTATTCATGAAAAGTCTTTGCTTTATGATTCACTTGTTTACTCATGTCATACACATTGTTTTGATCGCTGCATTCACTACATATGCTTTACAAATAGTATGATCAAGATTATGATGGCATGTCACTCCGAAATTATACGTGTTATCGTTTTACCTGCTCGGGACGAGCAGAACTAAGCTTGGGGATGCTGATACGTCTCCGACGTATCGATAATTTCTTATGTTCCATGCCACATTATTGATGTTATCTACATATTTTATGCACACTTTATGTCATATTCATGCATTTTACGGAACTAACCTATTAACAAGATGCCGAAGTGCCGATTCTTGTTTTCTGCTGTTTTTGGTTTCAGAAATCCTAGTAAGGAAATATTCTCGGAAGCTGGACGAAATCAAAGCCCGGGGGCCTATTTTTCCACGAAGCTTCCGGAAGTCCGAAGACGAGACGAAGAGGGGCCACGGGGTGGCCAAACCCTAGGGCGGCGCGGCCCCACCCCTGGCCGCGCCGGCCTATGGTGTGGGCCCCCGTGCCGCCTCTTGACTTGCCCTTCCGCCTACTTAAAGCCTCCGTGACGAAACCCCCGGTACCGAGAGCCACGATACGGAAAACCTTCCGGAGACGCCGTCGCCGCCGATCCCATCTCGGGGGATCCAGGAGATCGCCTCCGGCACCACTGCCGGAGAGGGAATCATCCCCGGAGGACTCTACGCCGCCATGGTCGCCTCCGGTGTGATGTGTGAGTAGTCTACCCCTGGACTATGGGTCCATAGCAGTAGCTAGATGGTTGTCTTCTCCCCATTGTGCTATCATTGTCGGATCTTGTGAGCTGCCTAACATGATCAAGATCATCTATCCGTAATTCTATATGTTGCGTTTGTTGGGATCCGATGAATAGAGAATACTTGTTATGTTGATTATCAAAGTTATGCTTATGTGTTGTTTATGATCTTGCATGCTCTCCGTTACTAGTAGATGCTCTGGCCAAGTAGATGCTTGTAACTCCAAGAGGGAGTACTTATGCTCGATAGTGGGTTCATGCTGCATTGACACCGGGACGAGTGACGAAAGTTCTAAGGTTGTGTTGTGCTTGTTGCCACTAGGGATAAAACATTGATGCTATGTCTAAGGATGTAGTTGTTGATTACATTACGCACCATACTTAATGCAATTGTCTGTTGCTTGCAACTTAATGCTTGGAGGGGTTCGGATGATAACTTTGAAGGTGGACTTTTTAGGCATAGATGCGGTTGGATGGCGGTCTATGTACTTTGTCATAATGCCCAATTAAATCTCACTATACTCATCATGATATGTATGTGCATTGTCATGCTCTCTTTATTTGTCAATTTCCCAAGCTGTAATTTGTTCACCCAACATGCTGTTCGTCTTATGGGAGAGACACCTCTAGTGAGCTGTGGACCCCGGTCCAATTCTCTTTACTTGAAATACAATCTACTGCAATACTTGTTTTACTGTTTTCTCTGCAAACAATCATCTTCCACACAATACGGTTAATCCTTTGTTACAGCAAGCCGGTGAGATTGACAACCTCACTGTTTCGTTGGGGCAAAGTACTTTGGTTGTGTTGTGCAGGTTCCACGTTGGCGCCGGAATCCTTGGTGTTGCGCCGCACTACATCTCGCCGCCATCAACCTTCAACGTGCTTCTTGACTCCTACTGGTCCGATTAAACCTTGGTTTCTTACTGAGGGAAACTTGCCGCTGTGCGCATCACACCTTCCTCTTGGGGTTCCCAACGGACGCGTGTCGAACGAAAAGACAATACGTCAACCACGCGCATCAGGGAGCATCGATTGCATGCATTGGCAGTGGAGGAACTGCCCAGTGGCTCATGCTGGTCAATTCACAAGGGGAGACATCAAGCACCCTACCATAATCTTAGAAGCCGTTGCGTCGTATGACCGTTGGATCTGGCATGCCTTTTTTGGAGTGGCCGGGTCCAACAACGACATCAATGTACTCAACCAGTCGCCGTTGTTCACTGATGTGCTTAGGGGAGAAGCACCCGTAGTGAACTTCACGGTGAATGGACACGAGTACAACTATGGTTACTACCTTGCCGACGGCATCTACCCCTCCTGGCCGGTGTTCATGAAAGGTGTTACTCTTCCACAAAGTGAAAAGCGGCGAGTGTTCACTTGCTGCTCAATCAGCTTGGCGCAAAGATGTCAAGTGTGCCTTTGGAGTGCTTGAAGGCTAGGTTCAACATTCTAGCGGTTCGGGACGCTCCTACTCGAAGCGTACTCTTGGGTTGATCATGCGTGCATGTGTCATTCTGCACAACATGATCATCGACGATGAGCGTGGTACAAATTTGGAGAACAACTATGAGACAGTTGAGTCCAATGTCGGCCCTGCAATACACAACCATGCACCACCAAGCCTAGCAGCCAGGATTCAGATGGACAACGAAATGAGGGACTCACCGATGTATACACAGCTCCAGCATGATTTGATTGAGCATGTGTGGGCTAATGCCTAGATTATGTAATTTTTTCAAATTTTTATGTAATCTTTTCAAATTTTTATGTAATTTTTTTTATGATGTAATCGGTAACAATTTTAGTTCAATAAAATAATTTCCTTGCATTATTTTTAATGTTGTAATCTGAAAAAGAAATGCTGATGTCGAAGAGAGAGAAAAGCTAATGTGGAGGAGAGAGAAGTGAGAGCTAGCACTATAGCCCGTGCACTGGCACCGTGGGGTGAGAGTGGGGTGAGAGTGGGGTGAGAGTGAGGAAAAAAGCTGACGTGGCGGGTGAGAGTGGGGCTATGCATTGGCACCACCCTAACACGTTTTTTTCTTGGCATGGAGAGATCTCACAATGACATCAGCGTGTTGCATGTGCCCTCGCCATTGATTGCGAGACTTCTTGAAATCCGTGATGAAGTTTTTCATCGACGCCTGCAAAATGATCCGATAGAGCATCTGTGGGCACTCAAACAAGACGTCGTCAAAGTTTTGATCTAAAATTTATCTAATTTAAATTATATAAATTATTTCATTTTTTAATAATTGTAGAAATAATTTGTCTCTTTTTGAAACTTTACAAAAGTACTTACCCTAGTGGACGATGCATCACGAGCAAAGCAACTATATTTTATGATGCATCATAGGTTCATCACATGAGGGGTTAGTATACACCACTTCGAACAAGTTCATCATTACAGACTGGGGATAAGGTTGAATCAACTCCTAGGTAATGAAGGGATACGAGACTACCTCCCAAAATCAACACATTATGAAGAAGAAAGCAAAACCACTAAGTAAGAAACTACTACCTCCGTTTCAAGGAATAAGGCGCCCTCGTTTTACGAGCTTTTTGTTTGACCAAGAATTCCTTCAAATAGATAGAGATTGTTTGTATGAAATTAGTATCATTAAAAAGTGCTTTTCAATAAGAATCTAATGATATTACGTACATATAATATAATCAAGATTTTGTTGCTCATTTTTTATGGTCAAAGTTCGTCTTGGAATACGCGTGCGCCTTATTCCTTGAAATGGAGGTAGTACTTGCGTAGCAAAGTCCTAAGCCAGGTCGCCATCTCCGATTGCTGCAACTGACGGTACTCGGCATACTCTTCTTCGTTGTCTGCAATGGAGTTGATTGCCTTGACCATCAAGTTAGGTTAGTACAGCCGCGGCTTCAGACAAACCGGGGTGTGAAGATCGTCTGCATCTGAGCATACTTCCTAATCGGGGTCCCGACGTATTCACAATGCCTCAGGTAGCGCTGATCTTCAAAAGAAACACGTGTTAGTGCTGATGACAATGACATACTTTCAGATCTATGAAGGAACTCAATGAAGATTACTATCTAAATGTACTCATGCGCCGTCTATTCATCAACAGCATAGAAGCATCAACCATCTTCGGTCCAGTACAGAGTGCGATCGGATTTGATCTTGCTTATAACGCTTCACTTGGTCCTCCACTTTTTGATGTGGTTGTTGATCTAAAGAGTACTCACATATATGCCAACGAATGCATGAACATCAGCAGATACCTTCTTCATCTGGGCCTCTTTAAATGCCAGGTTAAAACAGATGTCGCTATGGGCGAGCTCAACTAAGCGGTTCCGCACAAACTCTGAATTTTAGGTTGCCAAACCATGTCAGGTTTGTTTGAAAATAGACAACCATGAGCATTCACATTTGAAGCTGAAAGATCAGGGGAGTCCAATGATATGATCACCTACATGACAAACACCAAAAGAATGTACCTAAGCGTTAGCACATCAATGAACTACCACTACCACATATACATCCTTAAGCACTACCACATCAATGAATAGTCACTACCACAACCACATCCTTAAGCACTACCACATTAATGAACTACGAGAAAACAAAGTGCGGCCTTACCACTACTAGGGAAAGGCTTACCGCCGGCGTCCTGTAATGGCTTACCGCCGGCGCCTTCGCATTCGCTGGTGATCACCTCGCCGGTGGTAATGCCTCATCGCCGGCGCCTTCCAATTCGCCGGTGGTAAGTCGCCGTTACCGCCGGCGTTTTGCCAAATTCGCCGGGGGTAAGCGTTTCCGCCGGCGCCTTTCCATCTCGCCGGGGCTTGGATGTTACCGCCGGCGCTTCCCATTTCGCCAGCGATAATACTAACAGGAGCATCAGGTCATTACCGCCGGCGCTTCCCATTTCGCCAGCAGTAATATGAACAGGAGCAAAAAATAAAACTCGAATTAGAAAATATGTACACCATAATTCATAGCATATACACAGAATATACATGCAAGTACAAGAATGACAGGAAGATATACATCATTAGCAAGATACACATCATTAGAAAGTCCTGAAATGTCCATAACATGCATGCATGCATCAATAACACAAGTGTCGACCATATGGTTCAACTATCACGACTCGAAGTAGCACATGTTACAGAAATACATATAAGTCCAGTCGACGGCCTAGCTAAACAACAATGACATAGTAAACTAGAGAGGCGGTAGCGGCAAGCATCATCACGATGAAAGGGGTCCTCCACATCTCCCTCCTCTGTCCCGCTCGAAAGTTGGCGTATCGAGTTTCCGCCTTCTCCAAAGTGGTGTACCCCTTGTAGCTGTTGCCGCTGAAACGGTGGACCTGCCTCCTAAAGTCTTCCCAGTCCTCGTAGACTCCAGGAAGCCGGCCGTGGTAGACGACATAGTACGTCATCTATGCAAACACAGAAAAAAGAAATGAAAGTTGTTAGTACATTAGTAGAGAGAGATATAACATAGAGTAGTGCAAAGAAAAAGCATGGAAATTACTTAAGTAATTTTATGACTAACATTTGCAAAGGACAAAAGTGTTTGAGTCAAGTAGGCTTCGGCGGGAAGGGACGGATGCCCTCGAGCGTGTTGAATGTTCCGTCGTCACATCCATCTTCTAATCGGCCTTCTATCTCGGCCTTAGAAAGTTCGGGACCATAGTGGAACAAGCCACCATTACCGCAGACATCCCTCCGAGTATTGTGCAAATGGTCCGCTGGATGGCACGAAACTCGGCTCTCACGTTTTCATCGGTGGTGTCCGACATGTTCACGAACATCCGCTGAAGACTGGATGGCAACAAGAGATCGTTACGAGACCTTACAATCGACCTCATCCGTAGGATGGCAAACCAGGCCTCCATCCCATTGTCATGCGCCGATTGCTTGAGGCGGGGAACTTGGTTATGTGGTTGCACACATAGCAACCTTTCACTTTCTTCTCATGCCTGATTTTGTCGATGCCAACCTCGGCTATGAAGCCGGCGAGGGCTTTATCAAGTGTAGACTTAAGGTCGGTGAAGTCCTTGTCCGGATCAAGCCCGGAGTCGAGGTAACTGACATCTGAATGATACGGGTAAAAGAGGAGGAGGGTGCAGTACTTGAATCTGCGCAAAATGGAAATATGGTATGACAAAGCATTTCTTATCCTTGTAACTATGAAGGAAATTCATGAAAGAATGTAATAGAGGGTACTCTAGTAACCAAATACTTACTCGCGGAAATATGGTATGACAAAGCATTTCTTATCCTTGTTTAACACCAAGAAATCCTTGATGTACTTCGCTAGAAACGCTTGTTCGTTACGGACGACAGCTGGAGTCATGTAGAAGGGGTCCATGATAGCGATGTGCGCTGTGTTCTCCATGGCGATATCGTGCGCCATGCTGAGCGATAGGAGGCGGACCAAGTTTCGGTCGAGCTGTTGCATGTTCAAGAGCCTGAAGATGTCTTCATGTCGAATGAACATCAAGTCCGCGGGGTATGTGGTGACAAAGCCAAAGCCAGTGGGCACCTTGGCCGTCAAAAACGGGTACGAGGGATTTCTATCTCGAAGAAGTAGGTCCTCCTTCATTAGAACAGCATCATGCAAGCTCCTCATATCCGGCGTCACCTGCTTGGACAATGTGTGCCGGCAGCATAGGCTGGCCTATGTGATGCATCTTCCTCCACGGGGTCGGCAACTTGTCATTAACCACTTTCTTGCTTGCGGCAACATCTCCGGACTTCTTCCGCTTCCCGGCCTTCTTCTTACTCGCAACTCGGGAGTGGCGTTTTGTTTCATACCCTCCGTGGTCGCACCAAGGAGTGTCCTCGAGGTTGATACGTCCAAAACGTATCTACTTTCCCGAACACTTTTGCTATTGTTTTGCCTCTAATTTGTGTATTTTGGATGCAACTAACACGGCTAAC